>NW_026111969.1:0-15000 GCF_024679095.1 Eriocheir sinensis
AGCAATCAAAAAAAAAAAAAAAAAGTATTAATAATAATAATAATAATAATAATAATAATAATAATAATAATAATGATAATAATAAATAAAAAATAAATAAATAGACGCAATTCATGAATGAATGATAATCATAAGTAATGGCCCTTCAATACACATTGTATGAATCAGATTGTATACGCGATGGCCAAGTTAAATGCTTAGTGGAGCTATCCTTATAGTATATAATCCTGGTACCCGTGGCACCTGTGGTCCACCTTCTCCTCCTCACCTCCCTTCTTTCCTTTTCACCAACCCTCCTTTCCACCCACATATAGCCTCATACATCCACTCATCAGCACAGCCACTTTCAACCTCAAATACCTCATGCACGACCCCTCACATACCTTCTGGGTTCAACAATTCAACATGACCTCTACCTCATTCCAAACCCCCTCATAACTACCATGGCCCTTGTAACCATCTGCTGTAATTTCACTACCCCTGTGCTAACTCCAACCCCACCATACATTCCTCACAACCACCATGAAAACTCTCTCTTCTTCTCTCGTCCGTTACTGCCCCACTTATCCTCCCCCAAAAAAAAAAAAAAACCCCAGAACGGAAGAAGGCAGATTTTTTGCTGACACAGGAACATGAATATTCTTCGTCTGGTTCTGTCTGTCTAGCTGATGGATGGAGATGATGGATGGATGGATGAATGAATCTTGGATGTTTCTCTCTCTCTCTCTCTCTCTCTCTCTGTCTGTTGCTTGTCTCCACCCTGATCCCCCCCACACACACACACACACAAAAAAAAAAAAAATATCACTTTGTGAACGAAACATTTTTGCTGACAGGAATTTTAGAATATTCTTCGTGTCTGGCTGTCTGTCTTTTCTGTCTGTCTGTTTTGGATGATGAATCCAGATCTCTGTCTGTCCGTCTGTCTTGCTGGCTGATGAATGAATTCAGGATGCTCTCCTCTTCTCTCTCTCTTCTCTTTCTCCATTACTGTCTCTAATTCCCCTGATCCCTAAAAAAAAGTCACCCCTAGAACGGTAGAAGGGGTTACTTTTTTGCTGACAGAACATGAATATTCTTCAAAATTATTCGTCTGAAGTCTGTCTGATGGATGGATGGATGGATGATGAATGACTTCTGGGTGTATGGAGAGAGAGAGAGAGAGAGAGAGAGAGAGAGAGAGAGAGAGAGGAAAAATAAATGCAGAGAAAGAACAAACAACACACACATTAGAGAGAGAGAGAGAGAGAGAGAGAGAGAGAGAGAGAGAGAGAGAGAGAGAGAGAGAGAGAGAGAGAGAGAGAGAGAGAGAGAGAGAGAGAGAGAGAGAGATGAAAAAAGAAACAAACAAATGCAGAGAGAGAGAGAGAGAGAGAGAGAGAGAGAGAGAGAGAGAGAGAGAGAGAGAGAGAGAGAGAGAGAGAGAGAGAGAGAGAGAGAGAGGGGCCTAACTTATCATCCCCCCCTGTGTGTGTGTGTGTGTGTGTGTGGCACACACACACACACACACACACAGTTTATTAGCAGGAGAGCTGCTGGGTTTGCTTCTCTCTCTCTCTCTCTCTCTCTCTCTCTCTCTCTCTCTCTCTCTCTCATGGCGTGAACTGTTACCATTTCCACCCCCCTTCTCTAAACACACACACACACACACACACACAATAACACACAGCAAAAAACAAAACAAAAAAAAATCCACAACAACGTCTCAGTCACAAGTGAGAGCACCAAACCAGCCAGCTAGAGAGAGAGAGAGAGAGAGAGAGAGAGAGAGAGAGAGAGAGAGAGAGAGAGAGAGAGAGAGAGAGAGAGAGAGAGAGAGAGAGAGAGAGAGAGAGAGAGAGAGAGAGAGAGAGAGAGAGAGAGAGAGAGTATATCTTTTGAATTTCTGATTTTGTTGAAGTACTCTACTCATAAAAGGAAGCATTTATTATATTAAATTATTGTTTTAATTATTATAATTATATAAATAATGAAAAAGGGTTGGTTGCCTACGTGGCAAATCTTAAAATTAAACATTAGGGTTAATGGCTTCTCTCTCTCTCTCTCTCTCTCTCTCTCTCTCTCTCTCTCTCTCTCTCTCTCTCTCTCTCTCTCTCTGAAGGCATGTAGCAACGGTTTGTTTGGTTTTGGAGTGTTTGCCATTTATTGGGGGAAGAAGGGAGGAACATGAATCACGAATATTCTTCTGTGTCTGTCTGTCTGTCTGTCTGTCTGTCTGATAACAAAATTTAAAGTCAGTTGGAAGGAAGGAGTAATTTGGTTGAAATCTTTTATATGTTCTTCATCCTAAGTTTGTTAATATCACACCCTCAGTATAGGAGGGGTTGCACGATATCATCATCAAAGGATCAGCTGATCACTTCTCACCTTCTCACACAGGGTTCGGCCATTTTGGGTGGGGAACATTTTTTTTTTTTTTTTACGTTGTTGCCTATTGCGCCGGTGGTAGGCATCTTCACGGTGGGGGTTTGATGACGCCCAAGGAAATGGTATAATTTGGATTGAAATCTTTATATTCCTTTTTCCCAGGATTTGTTAATATCACACCCCTAGTATAGAGGGGTTGCACGTGACATCATCATCAGCGATCAGCTGATCACTTCTCACCTTCCCCGCACAGGCCCGCCATTTTGGGCGGGAACATTTTTTTTTTTTTTTTTTTTTTTTTTTTTACGTTGTTGCCTATTGCGCCCGATGAGCATCTTCCGCAGTGAAGGCCTGATGGTCATTAAAACTGTAAATTGAAGGCCTGATGGTCGGCTTCAGCCCGTTCTGGCGCATGAGCAGTGTTTTTTTTTATAGTGGCGCCATCTTGCATTGGTTTCATGCTGCCCCCGGAACTCGTACTCTCTGATTCGCTTGGACGGCTTCCTCTTAGAGTCCGGGTTAGATGGGTGGCTTCAGGACAGCATGTAGGTAGTTTTAAGCCACTCGGCGGTGACCGAAAATCCGGAGTGGTGGTGTGGAGGACATTCGAACCCGCGTCGTCCATCACGCGGCGAATGTGGGTCCAGTACGCTATCACTTCGGCCACCGCCTACCCGCAAGAGAGTTTTTTCCCCGCCATGTTACTGTGTTGGTGTCTATGTTAGTGGCCCATCTATTACTGTGTGTATGTGTGTGTGTGTGTGGGGGGGGGGGGGGGCATCTATTACTGTTACTGATAAGTGCCATGACTGCCACTCGTAGGTAGGTAGACTGGGGCTAGCAAGTATAGTCAGTGGAGGCTTTTGGGAACCCTTACGTTCTGATGCTCTTACTAAACACCGCCCGAGGATGCCCTGGAAGGTTAAATTAGTCATATATTCATTGTTGTTATCATCAAAATATATCTTAAGTTTGATAATAAATGTATACGGTGAAGTCCATCATCATTTGCCAGACTAACGGATAGTTATACAAGGAAGCCTAGCCTCACTGTCCAGATTTTTTGCACAGTCACTTAGATTGAGAGATGAAGACGGCAGGCACGTGCCAGCGGGCCAGGGGCTCAGCTGATCGCTCGTGCCTCCTAAAATGGCTGACAGTTATTTTTCCCTAAAAGCGGTGTGACGTCAGTGCAACCCCTCTATTAGGGTGGAGCGTTTTTTAACTTTTTTTGAAATTCATGTATGGCTAGTGTGGAAAAGGTGCCAAATGGTGAGAAAAAAATGGTGTTAAAAGCATTTTTCTCTAGGACAGTATCTTCTGTCCCCGCCATCTCATCAAAGTTGGAGAAATAAGGGTCTAAAATGGGTAAACTTCACATAATACCCCATTTTTACAACTTATTATGAAATGCTTGTATTAATAGTGCAATATTGTTTTGAGTTGCATATTACTTGTGCAGTTACCAAATATGGAAGCTGTACAAACATATCTTCTGTCCTAGCATACTAAATATGGAGAAGCTGTAATATATCTTCTCTCCCCCCCTGCAACGTGCTTGGAAAATTGAAAATTTGATTTTTTAGACAAATTTTAAAAATTCAAAAATTCCCAAAAATCAAATACACAGAAACTTTCATATGGCTAGTTCCTAAGTTGTTTTACAACACTTATACTTTATCTGTGTAAAATTTCATCGAGATCAGTTAATATCTTCTGTTCCCGCCACGTCACTTTTAAATATTAAGTAATTATATTTATTTATAAGGAAAACTTAATAAACCGCTAAATCTACAAGATAAATAAACAAAGGATCACTTTAGCGGCATTGCTACATACACACACAGTTACTAGCCTCCCTCATTGATTGGTTAATAGTGGGGCGGGGGTGTCTCACAGCTGTTGCTGCTCATGTGTTACAGGCTCACAGCAGCCTGTGGGCAGTCGCAGTAAAGGGGCAGCGCGCCAAGTTAGTTGCCCAGTAGAGCTCAGAGGGGAGAGACGTGTGTGAAGCCATGAGCTCTCTACAGAATACGAGACAAGCATTTACTTGCCCTGTTTTTGGGAATCCTTGTCAGCTCAGTAAGAGATGCCTCCCAACTTACGGAGATGTCATGAAAGCATGTTTGGAGAGAGTACAGTTGAAAAACAAAAAAGCAACCACTTTGGGATGACATTGCCAATTCTGTCAACGAACAGTTACTAGGATATTTGGAAGTCTGCTTCTGTACTGGGTCAATCTTTTCTTCAAGGCGTGTTCGTGCAATGTTAGATAACTACCACACCAAGTACAACAGTTTGATGAAGGATTACCTCCAAGAGGAAAGACAAACCGAGCTTCATAAATAAAGCAACAGTATTCAAGAAGACAGTTTAAAACTTTTTTGACATTGCAGCCTGTAAATGTGTGATAAACAACTGCTCATGTGATGCAGCTAGAAAGGTTCCACAGCGAGAAGCAAAATTTCTAAACGATCAAAGGACCAACAGAAAATGGCTATTGAGCTATTATTAAAGACAAAAGCAAACTACGCAAAAACTGACAAAGCAATTACTGAGGAAAGAAAAAGAAGTCAAGGCAAGCAGGTCCATCTCACTCTGAACCATCAATGAGTGGTAGCTGCAACTCTTGCTTGTTTTCAGATTCAGATGCTACATCTACAACTGATGAATGTGGATGATAACTCTGAAATTGAATATATAACAGACAAACTCCAAGTAGCACCCTAATTTTGAGGCTACCATCTGTTGCATTAGCTTGTGACAGGTCACGAGTTTCAGACAGAACTGCAGCAAGTATAGTTAGGTGCTACTTTAAAAGATATTGAATAATATCTCCTGAAGATGCTTCCAAAATTGTTGACCGAAGTAAAATTCGTCGAGCTCGAGGTAAAGAGAGAGTTGAAACAAAACAACATGATGAGACTGATCAAAAAATGTTGTTAGCATATTCTTTGATGGACGAAAAGATAGAACTCTCTCGAAGAGGTTAAAGGAATAAGACTGCTAAAGAAGAATAATAACTGAAGAACATATAACTTATTGTCAAGGAGCCTGACTCTGAATACCTTGGTCACATAGTTGTGTCATCTGGAAAATCGCATGCAATTGCGTCAGGAATTACTGATTTCTGAATCACAAAAACATTAATACTTCTGAACTTCAGGCAGTTGGTTGTGATGGCACTGCAGTAAATACTGGCAGAAAGAATGGTGTAATTTCTCTTCTAGAACAACAACTTGAAGACCATTACAATGGTTTGTGTCAACCGCATGGTAACAGGAAGAATTGCCACTGAGGCATCTGATTACAAAAATTAGATGGGCCTTCACAACAGGACCCAGAGGCTTTAGTGGTACAATTGGAAAACAACTGTCTAACTGTGAGAATCTGCCTATTGATTTTGAACCCATCCAGAAGAGATCAACATTGAAGTTGACCTTTCAGATTTAAGCACTGACTGTGGAAGTATTTGTTTGAAGCATATAGAGCAGTTTCCTCTGGTGTTTGTGGAGAATCCTTAATGAATCGCAATCCAGGTAAAATTGCGCATTCACGTTGGATCACTACAGCGAATAGAATTCTTCGCTTGTACATGACAGCAGAAATCACAGAAAATTTGATAGCAATAGTAAAATACATAATGAGTTTATGCACCAATGGTTCAAAATTAAAATGCGAGCCATCAGTTATTTTTTGGAGCCAAACACCTTCATGACACTGTTAGAAGAGCTGCAATGTTGGATGCAAATATTTAAGCAATAGTTAATCCAGTTATTCAGAGAAATGCGTACTTTGGCCATCCAGAAAACATCTTACTTTCTATGATAAACGACGACCAAAAGCATATCAGAGAGTTGGGATGGCGAAGAATTTGAAGGTCGAACATTAGCCAGATCAGCAATCAGAAGTTTTGAAATTCCTGAGTTAAATTTCAACAGCAGTACATTCATTGATATGATCAAGGGCAAAACACAGGAATAACAGAACCACCATTAACAAAGAACATGAGTCAGGAAGAAATAACAAAACTTATTCAGACAGGAGGTATGCTATCATCACACTACAAAGATATCCCTGTCACACACAAGCTGTTGAAAGATTGATTAAATTAGTAACAGAAGCATCAGAACATGTTGTTTGCGGAGAAGCAGAAAGAAGGATCTATTAAGAATACATTGAATCAAGGAAGAATATGCCTAGTTTGACACAAAGAAGCAATTTAAGATCTAAGTAAATCCAACAATGGTAGGGTGGTGGCTGGGCTGGAGAATGGGAGGAACTCGATACACAGCCACCTCCTCGTGGTGAGTTCTAATATTTTTATTTACAATATGTAAATGAGAAATAGGCGAAGAGCTGTGTCTTAATACTTATTCTAGATATACCTAACGAGCTAAAAAAAAAAAAAAAAAAATCTTTAAGTCCTCCATTTAAGGGAGGCTAGTAACCGTGTGTGTGTTATGGTAAGCTAAGTGATCCTCTGTACTTTATCAGTAGATTTTAGCGATTTTGTAATTTTCCTTTGTAGTATTCTTCGAACTGACATCCCTTGCAATATAAAAAATAAATATAATTACTAAATATTTAAAAGTGACGTGGCGGGAACAGAAGATATTAACTGATCTCGATGAAATTTTACACAGATAAAGTAAAAGTGATATAAAATAGCTTAGGAACTAGCCATATAAAAGTTTCTTTGTATTTGATTTTTGGAAATTTTTTAAAGCACGTTGCGGGATAGGAGATGTATATGTACAGCTTCTAGAATTAGTATGTTATTAATATGCAACTAAAAGACAATATTGCACAATAACCACAAACATTTCATAATAAATTGTAAAAATGGGGTATTATTTGAAGTTTACCCATTTTAGATCCTTTTTTTTCAAACTTTGATGAGCTGGCGGGAACAGAAAATATTGTCCAAGAGAAAATTGCTTGTAACACCATTTTTTTTTTCACCAGTTGGCACCTTTTCCGCACTAGCCAAAAAAGAAATTCAGAAAAAGGTAAAAAATGCACCACCCTACCCTCTATAGTTAGGTGTAACCGACGTACATTTTGAATTTATCTCATTTTATTTGATCTCTTCTTCGACGTCCTGCCCTATAGCGATGGTAGGCTTTCCTTAACCCTACATTAGTATCCTGGGGTGTTTGAACACCCCCCCAAAAGACGTTTTTGATCACCGTCTTGAATTGGCAACACTTAGATCACTCTCCTTTCTAGTACCTTCCTGAATACGTGAGAGGAGAGACTACACTGAAGGGATCAACGTGTCCTCCCCCTCCGAGAGGAGCGGGTAACCCGTTGAAATCCTTTCATGATAGGGATTGGGGTTTGCAATTGTCTCCCATGAACGAGGAATTCCCAGTAAGCGCAAGTCATGAGCTTGCGTTGATTACGTCCCTGCCCTTTGTACACACCGCCCGTCGCTACTACCGATTGAATGATTTAGTGAGGCCTTCGGACTGGCGCTCTTGGATGCCGGGCCCACGCGGTTCCGCCGCTGGGCTTTCGGCGCCTCGAGCTGACGGAAAGATGTCCAAACTTGATCATTTAGAGGAAGTAAAAGTCGTAACAAGGTTTCCGTAGGTGAACCTGCGGAAGGATCATTAACGTGTTTGCCCGACGCTGGCAAAGACCAAAACCAAACACGCTGGGTGGCCGGGACTCAGACTGTCCCGGTCTGGATGCCCACCATCATCCTCCTTCCTTCGCCTCGTGCGAGGCGAAGGCGAGGACCAACCACGCGTCGCTGGCGTGAGGCGGGCAGAGCTTCCGACGCGCCAGCCGGCGACTACTCTTCTTAAACCAACCCTTCCCCGGGTGGAATAAGCACACAGTAAAACCCTAGACACTACGTCTTCCCACATCGTCTCCCGCGGCAGAGACGGCGGAAGTCTGATGAGAGTCGTCAGCGTCCGACGCAAAACAAAATACAACTCTAACGGTGGATCACCGGCTCGTGGGTCGATGAAGACCGCAGCAAGCCGCGTCGGTAATGTGAATCGCAAGAATACCAGATACATCGACAAGTCGAACGCACATTGCGGCGGCGGCACCATGTGCTGCCGTCACCCTACACGAGGGTCGGATATACATTCCATGCATCGGCTTTGTCAGCAATGACATCGACCGCATTGGGGAGTTTCGCCTGTTGCTACTAGCGGGCGTTCCCTTAAGGCCATGAATGGTTACTGGCCGCGTCACGTCTCTGACGGGCGCGTACGTCGGTGACACGGAGCTTATGGACACAGCAGCGGGGAGGAGGAGGAGGAGGAGGAGAAGGAGATGGTCTCTCGGGGCTGCCTCCTACTCCGCCGCCTCGTCTGCTGTTGTCGCTTTCCGTGTCCTGTCTCGTTTCGGAACCCCAACCTGTGCCGCTATGAGTCGGACGGGCTAAGGTGGCTCTGCTTCGCGTGATAGGCAGGAGAAGGCGACCGGGCCGGTTATTTATTCGACTAACCCGGATCACCCTACCTCTCCTTGCTGCGAGCAGACGCAAACAAGAACAACAACACGTCCCGCGTGTCGTCGTCTGTGTGCACCACCACCGCCGACTGGCAGCCATTATTTAAAGGAAGGGACCGACGAGCTGGAGAGCGAGGCAACTCCTCTCCTCCCGCCAGCACCAAGGAGGATCTTCTTCTTGCTGCTGCTGCTCCATTGTCGACCTCGTGTTAGGGTAGAGTACCCGCCAAATTTAAGCATATTAATAAGCGGAGGAAAAGAAACCAACAGGGATTCCCTTAGTAAGGGCGACTGAACCGGGATAAGCCCTGAGCATACCCTGTCGTCGTGACCCGGCGCCAGGGGTGTTGCGTTTCGGAGGGTCCGGCACGCAGTCTCTCACCGCCTAAGTTATGCTTGAAAGCGGCCACTACCCATGGAGGGTGACAGGCCCGTGTGGCGGAGCCCGCGAGGGTACGCGAGAGATTGTCGGAAAGGGCCTCTCCGTAGAGTCGGGTTGCTTGAGAATGCAGCCCTAAGCAGGTGATAAACTCCATCTAAGGCTAAATATGACCACGAGACCGATAGCGAACAAGTACCGTGAGGGAAAGTTGAAAAGAACTTTGAAGAGAGAGTTCAAGAGTACGTGAAACCGTTAAGAGCCAAACGGGTGGGACCTCGAAGGTCGAACCGAGGGATTCAGCTCGTCGGCCAAAGCTGGCTGGGCGGCGGATTCGCTTATGCGACCCAGGAACCCTTGGGCGTGCCCACGTCCGAGCCGGCGCCGGCGGGCGTATTTCCCCTCGTGATGTAGGTCGCCGCGACCCGTTGCTGGGGACGTCGAAGGCCCAGGCGGATTGGTACCCCGACGTCTGCGTTTACGCGGTCGAAGGGGGAAACCTCTGGTGTCCTGGCTGCCCTGCGACGGTCGTAGCAGAGGGCAAACCTCTCGCGGCGTGCAAAGGTCGGTGACCCACCCGACCCGTCTTGAAACACGGACCAAGGAGTCTAACATGTGTGCGAGTCATTGGGCGCACTAAACCCAGAGGCGTAATGAAAGTGAAAGGGGGGCGTCCCGGGGTCTTCGGGCCTCGGTCGGCGTCCTCCGGGGCCGATCCACGACCGGCCGCTGCCGCCGAGTTTCCCATCCCAAAGCAGGGGTCGAGGGTGCGCGGGGTGAGTCCTTCCCCTTCGCTTACCTCCGGCCTCGCTGGTGCTCGGTGCGCACGGTGGTCCGTCTCCTTCGCGGGAGGCGCTTGTACGCAGGGGGGCGCAGGCACGGGACTTGCCATTCGACGCCGTCGTGCAAATCTGTTGTTGGCCTCGCCGGCGTTGCTTGGGCTCTCGGTTGGCGCGCCGCGCGTCAGGCGGCTTCAGGTGGGGTTCGGCTCTCATCCGGGTTCGTCCCGCGGTTTGCCTTCCGATCCTGCTCTGTCCGGAGTGGCCTAGCACGCGTGCTGTCGGCAAGTACCATGAGCAGACATGTTGGGACCCGAAAGATGGTGAACTATGCCTGGCCAGGATGAAGCCAGAGGAAACTCTGGTGGAGGTCCGTAGCAATTCTGACGTGCAAATCGATTGTCAGAGCTGGGTATAGGGGCGAAAGACTAATCGAACCATCTAGTAGCTGGTTCCCTCCGAACGTGAACTCAGGATCGCTGTTACTCTCGGAACCGGAGGAGTTTCAGCCGGTAAAGCGAATGATTAGAGGTCTTGAGGACGAAACGTCCTCAACCTATTCTCAAACTTTAAATGGGTGAGATGCCGAGCTTGCTTGAACGCTGAAGCTTCAGCGACTAATCCGAGTATCTAGTGGGCCAATTTTGGTAAGCAGAACTGGCGCTGTGGGGATGAACCAAACGTCGAGTTAAGGGGCCTAAACGAATGCTCATCTAGACCCCATCGAAAGGCGTTGGTTGCTATAGACAGCAGGACGGTGGCCATGGAAGTTGGAATCCGCTAAGGAGTGTGTAACAACTCACCTGCCGAAGCAACTAGCCCTTAAAATGGTATGGCGCTCAAGCATTCTCCCGATACTCGACCGCCGGTGGCACTAGCCAACTCCCCTCTTCACCGGGGAGCCCAGGTCTCAAGCCCCGGCTTGAGTAGGAGGGTCGCAGGGTGAGCGCTGAAGGGATCCGGCGCGAGCCGGCCTGGAGCCGCCCTGGTGCAGATCTTGGTGGTAGTAGCAAATAGTCGAGAGAGACTTCCCTTGAAGGCCGATGAGAAGGGTTCCATGAACATCAGTTGGACATGGGTTAGTCGCTCATCAGCCCAAGGCTAAAGCCTGATCCCACGCTAGAGGCAACGGCCACGCGAGTTGTCGTCACTGCCGGGGCGGCTCAGCCGTGAGAGATTCTTCGCAGTTGCCGATGGAATTCGTGGCGAAAGGAATACGGTACTTATTCCGTAACCAGGCCTGGATGCCAACCGGGGCTAGGTTCCTTCTTGGGCCGGCCCTTGGTGCAGGAACCCGGTAACGGGAACCAACTCGCGTCCATCGGCGGTGGTCCGGGGAAGAGTTTTCTTTTCTGTTTAAGGCGCTTCTGTTTAAGCCACTCGCAGAGCGAAAGGGTGTTGGTAACACGGTCTGCCGTAGAGCGCCGCGGTTCTTGCGGCGTCCCGAGTACCACTGCCGGTCCGTGAAACATGCGAGGCAGGTAACTGCATGGGGCGCCGCTGGTGGGTCTGCTGCTGCTGCCCGCTGCCGGGCGTCGTTCTGCGGCGTCACGGCGCGGCGCACGTACGCACGCGGCCTCCGCGATGCACCCCAGTTTCGGGCCTGTGCGTACCCATATCCGCAGCCGGTCTCCAAGGTAAGAAGCCTCTGGTCGATAGACTAATGTAGGTAAGGGAAGTCGGCAAATTAGATCCGTAACTTCGGGATAAGGATTGGCTCTGAGGATCGGGCCAGTCGGGCCTGTGCGGGAAGCGGGCCTGGGTTCGGGCGCTGGACTGGGCTCAGAGGCTCTGAGCTGCGCGCGGTGATGGGTAAACGGCGGGAGTAACGGACTCAGGCCTCGCGAGCGCTGGCCGAGACCAGCGGGTAATCGGCGGGGGTAGCTCGCTCTCCCTTAATAATGGTTCGCTTTGCCTCTCGAGCGCTGGCCGAGGCAGTCACTGACGGGTAAACGGCGGGACTAACGGACTCAGGCCTCGCGAGCACTGGCCGAGACCAGCGGGTAATCGGCGGGGGTAGCTCGCTATACCTTATTAATGGTTCGCTTTGCCTCTGGCGGGCTGTCCGAGGCTGTCACTGACGGTTAAACGGCGGGAGTAAATGACTCAGGCCTCGAGAGCGCTGTCCGAGAACATCGGGTAATAGTCGGGGGTAGCTCGCTCTACCTTAATAATGGTTCGCTTTGCCTCTCGAGCGCTGGCCGAGGCAGTCACTGACGGGTAAACGGCGGGAGTAACGGACTCAGGCCTCGCGAGCACTGGCCGAGACCAGCGGGTAATCGGCGGGGGTAGCTCGCTCTCCCTTAATAATGGTTCGCTTTGCCTCTCGAGCGCTGGCCGAGGCAGTCACTGACGGGTAAACGGCGGTAGTAAAGGACTCAGGCCTCGCGAGCGCTGTCCGAGACCAGCGGGTAATCGGCGGGGGTAGCTCGCTCTCCCTTAATAATGGTTCGCTTTGCCTCTCGAGCGCTGCTGGCCGAGGCAGTCACTGACGGGTAAACGGCGGGAGTAACGGACTCAGGCCTCGCGAGCGCTGGCCGAGACCAGCGGGTAATCGGCGGGGGTAGCTCGCTCTCCCTTAATAATGGTTCGCTTTGCCTCTCGAGCGCTGGCCGAGGCTGTCACTGACGGGTAAACGGCGGGAGTAACGGACTCAGGCCTCCCATTTGGGAACAATTACTTTCTGTCAATAATATCTCTAACTAAAGAACAGATAATTACTGTTGGTCATATTCAGTAATAGATGGCATATTTATCAGTAATTTTCTACGTATATTAGAGAACTGCACTCAATAATACTTACCAATATCAATAAGTGTTACAGAGCTCCGAGATAGGTGTGAAATCAGCGAAGTTCAGCAAACACAGAGGCAGCCTGACAGGTTGATGTGTGATGACTGGTGCAAAGTGAACCTGTTCAAACATGAGAAGGAATGCTGCTATCC
The DNA here is from genome assembly GCF_024679095.1 of Eriocheir sinensis. Lineage (NCBI taxonomy): Eukaryota > Metazoa > Arthropoda > Malacostraca > Decapoda > Varunidae > Eriocheir > Eriocheir sinensis. Next base: position 12,948 of record NW_026111969.1, read on the forward strand.
CCCAACAAGCACGTTTCATTGCCAATAATATCACATTAATGTGTGTTCCCAAATGGGAACATTGGCAGTTAATGGGTTTTAATAATGGTTCGCTTTGCCTCTTGAGCGCTGGCCGAAGCAGCAGTCACTGAATCCTCGAGTGACGGGTAAACGGCTGGAGTAACGGACAAGTCAAGGAGACACTGGCCCTTCATACGACATACAATTTGCTGTGTGGCGGGTAAACTTTGCGTCTTGAGCGCTGGACGAGGCCCTCAGTCATGAATCGTGTGGCGGGGAAACGGCGGGGGTAACGAACGCACCGGCACCTGATGGCCTGATCGCTTTGCCTCGCGAGCGCTGGACGAGGCAAGGGTGAAGGGATATCTCATGACCGCGGTAGCGTATTTTGATTAGCACCAAAGGCATAATATTCATGGCAGACTTGCGTAGCGTAGATACGTCTAAAATTGAAGGAATTCCGCGGGACATCTCATGACTGAGTGCTCGTATTTTCAATTCATTAGCACCGTACACATTACAGTTGAACCGCATTAACTATACACTTGCGTAGTGTAGGAATGTTGCTCACTTTCAGTCCGGGAGAAAAGGAGCAATTTGGGGTGCTCAACTCAGTCCGCGCTCCCTATCTCGCTCAGTCCAGTCTCAGAAAGTCCGACTTTTTGGGGTGGGACTTGAATGAGCGAGATAGGGAGCACGAACTGAGCTGAGCACCCAACATGCTCCTTTTCTCCCGAAGTTATTCTCATGGCTGCGTTAGCGTATTTTAATTAGCACCGAAAGCACAATCATGGCAGACTTGCGTAGCGTAGATATGCCTAAAATTGAAGGAATTCCGCGGGACATCTCATGACTGAGTGCTCGCATTTTCAATCAATCAGCACCGTACACATTACAGTTGAACCCCATTAACTATACACTTGCGTAGTGTAGATATGTTGCTCACTTTCAGTCCGGGAGAAAAGGAGCATTTTGAGGTGCTCAGCTCAGTTCGTGCTCCCTATCTCGCTCATTCCAGTCCCACCACGAAAATCGGACTTTCAGGGACTAGAATGAGCGAAATAGGAGCACAGACTGAGTTGAGCACCTCAAATTTCTCCCGGACTGAAAGTGAGCAACATACCCCACTAAATGGTGCTGATTGATTGAAAATACGAGCACGCAGTCATGAGATGTCCCAAGGAATATCTTCGATTTTAGACATTCCTACGCTACGCAAGTGGAGATAGTTAATGTGGTTCAGCTGTACTGTCTGAGGGAGCTAATTACTTGAAAATACGCTACCCCAGTCATGAGATGTCCCTAGCAATTCCTTCGACTTTAGACATACTGACGCTAGGCAAGTCTACAATTAATTTGTTTTCGGTGCTAATGAAAATACGCTACCGCAGGCATGAGATATCCCTAGGAATAGCTTCGGGAGAAAAGGAGCATTTTGGGGTGCTCAACTCAGTCCGTGCTCCCTATCTCGCTCATTCCAGTCTCAGAAATTCCGATTTTCTTTGGTGGGTCGGCTGGAGTAACGGACAAGTCAAGGAGACACTGGCCCTTCATACGACATACCATTTGCTATGTGGCGGGTAAACTTTGCCTCTCGAGCGCTAGACGAGGCCCTCAGTCATGAATCGTGGGGCGGGTAAACGGCGGGGGTAACGCGCCGACACCTGATGGCTCGCTTTGCCTCGTGAGCGCTGGCCGAGGCAAGCGGGTAATCTGCGGGTGTAGCTCGCCCGCCCGCCCGCCCGCCCGCGGGCGGGTAATCGGCGGGGGTAGCTCGCTGGCCTTTAATGGTTCGTTTTGCTTCGTGAGCGCTGGACGAGGCAAGCTCAGCGAGCCCGTTCACGTTACTTAAGATGACAAGAACGCATCGGTCACGTCTGAATTGGGACTGAGCCCGTTCACGTTACTTAAGATGACAAGGGCGCATCGGTCACGTATGAATTAGAACTGAGCCCGTTCACGTTACTTAAGATGACGAGGACGCGTCGGTCACGTCTGAATTGGGACTGAGCCCGTTCACGAATGAACTGGGACTCAGACCGTTCACGTTACT
>NW_026111969.1:17500-57500 GCF_024679095.1 Eriocheir sinensis
ATCTGCAAACAGACCTGCTGCTTGTTTGCCAATGAATGCAACTAGTACAACTGGCAGATGTGACCCATCCATGAGTAAGGATTGTGGGTGTGCAAAATTAAGTATAGTTCTGTGTTTCCAGCTCAATATTTCTCCTGCATCACTCTGGTAATGAATTTGGCATCAGTAACTCCTCAGTACAAAAATAAAGTAAATGTCCCTCTTCCTGCCTCAGTGTTCCTCCTTTGTCACCAAGTGTTGCTGCAGCATGTCACTGTATCTCTTTGTGTATAGAGAATTGCCATAAGTGTTGCAGGTACCAGGCACCTGTGATACAGCAACAAATGTCTGATCTTCCTGACGTCAGAGTGTGCTCAGGTCAGCCACCATTTACTACCACAGGTATAGATTGATTTGGTCCATTCTGCACCAAAAGAGGGAGATCAGAAGTTAAACGGTATGGTGTAATCCTTTCGTTCCTTACAGTGAGGGCAGTGCACACTCAAATAGCTGAATCTTTGTCCACAACTTCATTCATTAATGCTCTCAGAAGGGTTATAGCTGGAAGAGGCCAGGGTAGATACATTCATTGTGACAGAGGCACTAACCTTATGGGGGCCCAAAGGGAATCAAGCGAAGCCATGAATGATTGGAACCAGTCCCGTATACATGGTGGTACCCTCTTGTTAAAGAACATTGATTGGAAGGTTAATCCACCTCATGCATCTCACTTTGGCGGTGTGTGGGAAAGGCAGATTAGGACTGTGAGGAAGGTGTTGAATGGAGTCATGAAGGAACAAGCCCTGACTGATGAAGCTTTGAGTACATTAATGTGTGAAGGAAGCGGTTATCAGCAGCCGTCCCCTGTCCAATATTTCTGGTGATTGTAATGATCCAAAGCCCTTAACGCCTAACCATATCCTTACACTGAGAGACGGACCTCATGATGGTGAAATGACATCAAAGGACATGTATTGTAAGAAAAGGTGGCGCCATATTCAGTATCTAGCTGATTTATTTTGGAAGAGGAGGAAACATGCATATTTGCTTACACTGCAGGAAAGACAAAAATGGCATGCAAAGGGTAGGAGTCTATCTGTAGGTAATATTGTGTTGCTAGTAAATGAAAGTGTTCCAAAGTGCCAGTGGCCATTAGGTCTGTCCATAAGGTTAGATTAAGTCAGTATGGATTGATCCGCAGTGTAACTCAAATGTGGAAGCTCTTCTGGACAGACCTGTGTCATGTGTGAGGATGATAATATTTAGGCTGTGGGGATACACTTACAGAGGGTGGCAGAAGAGAAAGGAATGTATGAGACTGGTTTCTATAAATGTGAATGGTTTAGGTGGTGAGGAAAAGAGGAGAGTGATGATTGAAAATTTTGTAAATGGTAGAGTGGATGTGTTGGGAGTGAGTGAAACACATATTCGAGGAACTGGTGTGAGTGATGGTAGAGAGGGTACGTGGGAGGGTGTGCCTGGGGGGGTTGTATGGGCGGGGATAGATGAGAAGTATAGAGGCAGGAGTAAGGAAGGATGTGCTATTGTGATGTCTGAAAGAGTGTGGAATGGTGTGACTGATTATGGTTGGAAGGGATCAAGAAGGTGGGTGAAAGGAAAAGTAGGTTTAGAAAAGTATGCATGGGTGTGTATTTATGCACCAGTAAATGTGAAAAGTAAAAAAGGACTGAGAGAAAGGGAAGCTTTTTGGGAGGAAGTGAATGTATGTTTGAAGAGTTTTGAGAAAGAAAGGAAACTTATTATGATGGGAGACATGAATGCTAAAGCGGGTGATGAATGTGTGATGGATGTGGTGGGAAAATGGGGGATACCTGGGAAGAATGAAAACGGAGAGTGCCTGGTGGATGTCTGTGCTGAGAGGGAAATGTTCCTAGCGAACACCTTCTTTCAGCACAAGAATATCCACCGATACACATGGAGGAGGGGAGAAGATAATGAGCAAAAAGGATTGATTGATTATGTGGCAGTAGATGAAAGGCTTAGAAAAGAAATTTGTGATGCGAAGGTAGTAAGAGGAATGTTCAATGGATCTGACCATCTTGCAGTGCTGGCAAAGTTAAAGATGAAAGAAAAGTGGGTGTTTGAAAAGAAAGGTGAAGTAAAAAAGGAATTATTGAAGATAGAAAAGTTACAGGAAAAAGAAATAAAAGATGAGTATAAATGTGAAATGGCAGAAGCTTTAAGTGAAAAATGTGAAAATGTAAAAGATAATACAAATATTGAAAAAGTTTTTGGAACATTTAAAGAAATAATGGTAACTACAACAAAAAAAGTGTTAGGGATGAAAGTGGTGAGAGATGGAAAAAATAAAAGGAAATTCAAGGTGGACAAAAGAGATAAGGAGGATACTAAAGGAGAAAAGGAAATTTTTAAGAAAACTCGAGAAAAAATGTGTCTGAACAAGTAAAAAGGGAAAGGAAAAATAAATATAGAGAATGCAAAATGAAATTAAAACAAGCAATAAAAGAAAGTAAGAAGAGAGTTGATGAAGACTGGAAAAAGACTAAGTGAAAAATATAAAGGGAACAGGAAATCATGTTGGAAAGAAGTATAAAACGAAAGAAATGCAGAAAATATCTCCTCAAGTAAAATAAATGAAGTTATGGATGAGAATGGAAAGATGTTGAAAGACGGGGAAGCTGTGAAAGAGAGATGGAGAGAATATTTCAAAAACTTAATGAATTTTGAGGGTGGACGTCCAGCAGCTGTAACAGCAGCAGTTTTGAGTAGAGGTAGAGGAGGAGTATATAAAGAAAGAAGTATAACATATGAAGAAGTAAATCAGGCAATACAAAGATTAAAAGATGGAAAGGCAGCAGGAATTGATGGAATCACAGCAGAAATGTTGAAGTGTGGAGGAGATGTAGTCGTTAAATGAATGGTCAAGATATGTGAAGTAGCATGGGGGGGGCAGCAGACTGGACGAAAGCCATCATTGTCCCAGTTTACAAGGGGAAAGGCAGGAGAGGGGAATGTGGGAGCTATAGAGATATAAGTCTGCTGAGTATACCCGGAAAGGTATATGGAAAAGTCATAATAGAGAGGGTGCAAAGACTTACAGAAGAGAAAATCAGTGAAGAACAAGGAAACATGGACTAGCAGGCAGCAGAAAGCCTGTTGGCTCATTACGAGGCTGCCTGCGTTCAGTGATTTAATCAATCCGTTTGTCATAGGAGTAGCTTGCAGGGAAAGATTAAAGCACTTGTGTATCTACTCTTGGGAACGTTCAGTTCACTCCCGATGCAGCAAAGTGGCGATCAATGCGTTTCTTGAAGGAGTTGATGGTCTCTGCGCTAACCACTTCTGCAGGAAGGCTGTTCCAGTGGCGAACAACTCTATTCGAGAAGTAACTCCTGCCGATGTCGGTATTGCATCGCTTTGCTTGAATTCATTTTCTGTTGTTTCTTGTTCTCAGGTTAGTTTGTAGCGTGAAGAGTTTGGAAGGAGTTCAGGAAGGGAAGGGGATGTGTGGATCAGATATTTGCCTTCAGGATGGTAGTAGAAAAAATATTAGCAAAAGGAAAGAAACTATACGCTGCCTTCATGGATTTGGAAAAAGCTTATGACAGTCGATTGGATTGCATTGTGGGATGTTTTAAAGATTTATGGTGTGGTAGGAAAACTGCTTAGTGCAATAAAGTCTTTCTATGAAGATGCATCTGCATGTGTCAAAATTACTGGAGAAACAAGTGAACATTTTGAGATAAAAGTAGGCTTAAGACAAGGGTGCGTCATGTCACCATGGTTATTCAATATTTATATGGATGGTGTCATTAGAGAAATTACGGGCAAAATTGAAGAAGTTGGAGTAAGACTGTTTGATGAGGGAAGGAAGTGGGTACTGAATTCGATACTGTTTGCTGATGACACGGTGCTCATTGCAGAAAATGAAAGTGACCTACAGAATTTGGTCAGTGTTTTTGATAGTGTCTGTAATAGGAGAAAGCTGAAAGTAAATGTCAACAAAAGTAAAGTGATGGTTTGTGAGTGAAGTAGAAGTGAGGTTGTAGATTTTATATGCCCATATAGAGTGGGAATTAAATGTGAAAAAGAATGCAAAATAATTTTGAATGGTGAAGAAATGGAGGAGGTCAATGTGTTTAAGTACCTTGGATCAGTTATGTGTAAGCATGGTGGTATGGAGGGAGAGATAAGAGAAAGGGCATTGCAAGGAAGAAGGGTGGTAGGGTCTTTGGGACGAATCATGAATGGCAGAAGTGTGAGCATGGAGGTAAATAGGGATTTGAGAAATACAATAATAGTACCAACCTTCACATATGCAAGTGAATCATGGGTCTGGAATGAAAGTCAGAGGTCTAGAGTGCAGGCAGTGGAAATGTGTTATTTGAGGAGGGCTTGTGGTGTGAGCAGAATGGATGGAATGAGTAATGAAAGTGTATACGAGCGCTTTGGAATGTGTCACAGGGGTGAAGGGAAGAAGTGTGGAGTGGTGGAAGAAGTGAAGCGACAGACTTTATAGTGGTTTGGCCACATGGAGCGAATGGAAGAGAGTAAGATGACCAGAAGAGTGTATGTGAGTGAGATAGAGGGAGGGAATGCTAGAGGACGACCTCCAGTGAAATGGAGGGATAGGGTGCAAGAGTACGTAAGGGAGAGGGGGGAAAGATCTTTGAGAAACTTGGAGCAGGCAATACCAACACTTTGGAAGCAATGCCTGATGACACTGGTCGGGACAAATATTACAACACAAATCCTCACCCGCCAATATTGTTATGAGCACCGCTGGAGACACGTGTCTGTGTACCAGAAGGCAGCAGTGAGCATGTCATAGTATTTGCCTGGACCAGTGTCATCAGCCGTTGCTTTGACAGTGTTGCCAGCATGTTCAGGAAGGTGTGTCTGATATGCTGGCAACGTGTTTGGAGCAAGGTTTCCGACAATGTTTGGGGACAAGTGTGTCGGGACCTTAAATCTATGTGTTGTGAGCCCCTTTCCTCATGTAAATCTGTGTAAATCTATGTAATGTAAAACCCTTTCCCCACACCAGGCTAGGGCAGAGTTTACACTGTGGAAACTTATAAAAAAATATATTATACACAATTTTTAACATAATATATATACAACAATTACTTACATAGGCAATCATAGCACATTGCTCACTCATATGTAGAGAGAGAGAGAGAGAAGAAAAAGATGAGAGAAGAAAACATGTTGAAGAAAAAAGAGAAAGAGAACATGAAGAAAAAAAGGGAATCTCTCTCTCTCTCTCTCTCTCTCTCTCTCTCTCTCTCTCTCTCTCTCTCTCTCTCTCTCTCTCTCTCTCTCTCTCTCTCTCTCTCTCTCTCTCAGCTCACAGGCCCCACAGGATGTCTCCCCACAGTATGTTTACAAACCCCCCAGACACATAAGAGACATCTACCCCCCCCCCCCCCCTCCAGTGTTCTTATGTGTGTGTTCTACCAATAAATAGATCTGCTAACAAGTGTGTTTTATTTCAACAAGTTTAGAAGAGGTAAAAGAAGATTGAAAAGGAGAGATGAAAGGGATAGGAGAGAGAGACAGAGGTGAGATAAAGAGAGGGAGTGAGAGAGAGATGAGGTGAGGAGAGAGAAACGAGAGAGATAGATGATAAAGTAAGATAAATGAGATGACAGAGATAACAGTAGAGGAGAGGTAAAAAGATAAAGGGATAGAGATGAGATGACTAAAGGAGGGAAAGATAAAAGGAAAAGAGGGAAAAATGAGATAATAAAGGGAGAGAGAGAAACTTAAACATGACAGGATGATAAAAAAATAACATGATGAGAGAGAAAGATGACAAAAGGAGGATGAGAAAGAGAAAGCCAACAGAAGGAAGAGAAAAAAAATACCAAATTTCCCGCCATATGACGCACTTTTTACGAAGAAGATTTGAAAATTCACCCTGCGTGTTATACCCTGATGGTTAGGTTTTGGAAGGCCAAGGAGTTATTGTTACTGGTACAAAACCAACACCCAAAACACCTCCGTCTGACATAATAGTTCCCAAATGTCCCAAGAATGAAATATACCGCATTTTGCAGCATATAATACACACTTCTTTCGGTCAGAAAATGCCTAAAAGTTACCCATGCACGGTATATCCCGCAGGTACAAATACAGTCAAACCTCAGTTTACGAGTTTAATTCATTCTGGAATATTGTTCGCACACCAAAACACTCATAAACCAAATCGAATTTCCCTATTGAAATTAATGTAAATCCCATTAATGCGTCCCATATCTTAATTTTTTTTTTTTATAAAAATCATTTTACATATTTTTTTTTACAGAATTAAAGTAATTTTACTAACAAATAGCGATGATAAATAATATGAAACACAAATCAATGTGTTACGGTTGTTACGGGGACTACCATAACCGCTGGCAATGCTTGAGGGGTAGGGTTTGCACCGGGGTTTAGCAGCCGCAGTTTCCCTAATCTCAAGGCACTGGAGCTACATTTGACCACCAACGTGAAGCTAACCCAACGTGTCGTTCGAGATGGAGGGTGAACGGGAGTTAGTCACGTCCAGGAAGGCATACAAGATGCCGAGGCCCCCCTCCCCCAGTTCCTGTTGTGAGCATAGTATCCTCCGTTCCTGTTTTCTTCTTTGCAGCACCATCCCTTTTAACCATCTTTCTGGGGGACATTGTTAAACCACAAAGAACTCACACTGAAGTGCTGAAAACATGACATGAGTGCACGGATGCTATTTCTACGAGTTTACAACGCGGACTGAGACTAGAGCCGTCATCTGGTGGTCAAGAATTACCCTAGACCAAGCAAGAACTAACCCCAAATCTTGTGAAATTCTTGCGTTTCTTGTTCTGGTGTGTCAGATTTTAAAGAATTCCCCCAATTTTTGAAAAGAATCAGGAGCCCTGCGCAAGCCGCGGCCGGGCTGGGTACGGCCACTATCTTGCTGGCCACACCTCCATAGGCCTATGGTGATAACCATTTCCTGAGGTTCCTATGGGTAACCCTGCCAGGTGGGAGTGGGCATACTCGTAGAGTTCACGAGGTTACTGTTGTGTTATTGCACAGACCATTTTAAAGCATCACTGTAGGATAAGAAAGAACTTACCAGTATAAAACATCATCGTCATCGTTAGAAACAAGAAAGTGAAGCGATGCCATTTGTCAATATTTTGTGGATAAAAAGGACGTTTTAAGAAACTCAAGTCACATGCAATGACGCTAAGTAGCTGCTGAAATACTCCTAATGAACTGTAAATCCCGAAACTGTGAATAAATTAACGCGTGTTGTCCTTGACGAGTGACAGAATGAGAAGTGGTGTTGGTTCACTGTGAATACATTAACGTGTGTTGTCCTTGACGAGTGACAGAATGAGAAGTGGTGTTGGTTCACTGTGAATAAATTAACGTGTGTTGTCCTTGACGAGTGACAGAATGAGAAGTGGTGTTGGTTCACTGTGAATAAATTAACGCGTGTTGTCCTTGACGAGTGACAGAATGAGAAGTGGTGTTGGTTCACTGTGAATACATTAACGCGTGTTGTCCTTGACGAGTGACAGAATGAGAAGTGGTGTTGGTTCACTGTGAATAAATTAACGCGTGTTGTCGTTGACGAGTGACAGAATGAGAAGTGGTGTTGGTTCGTCCAGTCATGTGGACCAGATAAAGCACTTTGGTGGATCACAGGAGGGAGGTGCAAAACAGTCTCCAGAATGGGTGGTCGTTCAAGAAGGCCATAAATTGACAGATGACGCCTCAGGGTTGCAAACTTGCCACCCTTTCCTTAAAATATGGAACACTATTTGTTCCGTATTTGGCTGTCTGAATGGTTAAACAGATAAAATTCAGTATTTAAAAAATGTAGAGAGCGCATTTTTCGGTGAACCACAAAGCCAGTCCATAAAATTATGTTTGTCAAGGGTCGTCCTGAAATACGTATAAAATACACTAATATCGCTGTCCATGAATTTATCATCCACCACCCTATTAGTAAACCAATCATCCATTTATAAACCTCGATCATGTCTCTTCTAGAGAATGCAAGTTTAACTGTTTGAGTCTTTCCTCGTATGGCAAGTTTCTCAACCCCTGAATCATCTTAGTCATCCTCCTCTGCACCGATTCTAACATTTTGATATCCATTCTATAGTAGGGTGACCAGAACTGAACCGCATAGTCAAGATGAGGTCTAACTAATGCTAAATATAGTTTGAGGAAGACTCTTGAAATAAATGAATACTGCACTTCCCTACATTGAACTCCATCTGCCATTTATCCAATACTAGCGTCCTGATCCGACTCAATTACTCTACCGATCTTGGTATCATCTGCAAATTTACTAACATCACTACTAATTCCTGTGTCTAAGTCATTGATATAAATAATAAACTCAGATCTTTTACCATTGATTTGCACTCTTTGCTTCCTATTGCTAAGCCATTCAAAACGAGCCTGTAATTTAAGCAACAGTCGTTGGTGAGGAACTTTTTCATACGCTTTACTAAAATCAAGATAGATTACATCATAATTTTCATCTCTGTCAACCGCCTCAAATACTTTATTTTAGAAGGACAAGAGATTGGTGAACCCATGCTGCGAGTCGTGAATTAAGCTATGTTTCCTATTATGGACTCCAGCATCTTCCCTATAACCGATGTTAAGCTAATTACTGACCTGTCCCCTTTTTAAAAATCGGCGTCACATTAGCTACTTTCCATAGGCTCAACCGACATCTTAAAGATGTTGATTATATCACCTAGCTCCTTTTACCCTCGGAAATATCCCGTCAGGACCTGGCGACTTGTTCTTCAGCTTATCTAACTCATCTGGAACTACCTGCCTGGTAATGATTATATCCCTCAATTTATCGCCACCCCGCCCTCGTACACCTGAACTCTTTCCGGTATAGTCGTTCGATCCTCCTGTGTGAATACTGAAAGGAAGTAGTCGTTCAACAATGTGCTCATATTTTCGTAATTTTCTACTAGCTCCACTGTGTTTTATTTAAGCGGTCCAATTTTCTCCCGTGTTTTTGTTCTATACATCTGAAAGAAGCCCTTAGGATTACTTTTCGCCTCATTTGCTACTTTGATCTCATAGTTCTTTTTGCTATCCTGGTGTTTTTCTTAACTAATCTAGATAGTTCGACGTACCGGCCCCTGAGATGTGTTTCCCCTTTCTTTTCTGATAAATTCCCTTCTTTAACAAAAATTTTGTTTTTAGTTTTAGTCATCCACTCATCCACTTTTCTTTTCTTTCTAAGTTGTTCCTGTGTGGTATATGCTGTCTTTACTCCTCTACTATTCTAAATAAATTATTGTAAAACATTTCTACCTGGTTCTCCTGGCTCTCCAATCCGCAGTTCTGGCCTCATGAACCTTCAAGATGTCTTTTGCTCTTCTAAAATCTGGCACTAACACTTCTAACCTAAAACGAACCGTTCTGTGGTCACTATTTCTCCAACTCACGTAGTAGTTCACGTAGCAAGTCCATTATTGGTTAGGACTAAGTCTAATATGTTATCTCCTCTGGTAGGCTCAGTAACAAATTATCTTGTATAACTTCAAGAAAGTCCTCGGCTTCCAGGTCACCCACTAGATCTTCCCAGTCTATATTCCTATAATTAAAGTCCCCATTACGCAGACATTTCTACTCATACTCGCCCTGCCATCTCATGTAGTAATATGCTCGTGTCCTGCCTGTTAAGGTTGGGTGGCCTGTATATAACTCCTAGAGTTAGTTTTTCTTTCCCTTTGTAAACGTCCACCCAAACTGATTCTGAATCCATGTTAGTTTTGACTGAGTTGTTAACTAAACATTTAAGTGAGTCTTTAACATATAGCGCAACTCCACCTCCCTTTCTGCCCTTCTGTCTTTGTGAAACATCTGATAACCCGTTATTTCAAATTCTGACCTAAAATTTCTATTAGCAAAGTCTATCCATGTCTCAGTGATCGCTATTATGTCAAAATTTTCTGAACAAGCTTCATAGTAAGTCTATCTTGTTTCTGAGGCTCCTGCTGTTAGTATAGAAGATTCTTAGCCCGTCCTCTGTTACTCCTCTAGAATTACTTCTAAGCTGCCTGGTTATATTATGAGCTAGATGTCCCCTCCCATTGCTCCCATTACTCCTCCCCCTCGCCTATACTAAAAATCCCTCAGGGTACCAAGTGCTCGCTCAAGGAGTCTGAGAGAGCCTCAACACCCTTGAACGTCAAGTGTATCCTGTCACGGGCGTAGAGGGCGTCGTTGCCAAAGAAGAGGTCCCAATTGTCGACGAACAGCCACCCATTGCGCTCACAGTGCTCAGCAAGTCTGCTGTTCACTGCTATCGTCCTGGACAGCCATCCATCGCCAATTCCCCTCCTTGGCAGGACGCCACACACTACTGGCGACCCACCAGCGTCACGTATCCTGCCTAATACCCCTAAAACGCCTGAGAAGGTCCAGCTGAGAAAGACAATGGGGTTCGATCCTCGCTTGCCATACACGCCTCAATTCTGTCTGATATATGGCCCACCCTGCCCCTGGGAAACACACCTCGTCCTGTTCTTATCCTTGGAGCAAAAATACCTGTCAACATAACGAACCTGACTATCACCAACAACAAGAACCCGACGGTCGGAAGGGGGCCAGGAGGGGTGGGTGAAGGGGGAGGGAGAGCGGGAAGGGAGGGAGGGACCTGCTGTGAAGAACGAGGAGAAATTGTGGAAGAGGTGGAAGGTGGAAAGGGGAGGAGGAGGAGGAAGAGGAAGAAGGAGAAAGGGAGGGTGAGGTGGTGGAGGAGGAATGGACGAGGAGAGGGAGGAGGAAGAGGGGAAAGGGAAGGTAAGGGACAGGTGTTGGAGGGAGGGACGAGCGAGGAGGCGGAGGACAAGGAGGAGAAAGAGGGAGAGGAGGAGGAGGAGGGAAGAGGGGAGAGGGGGACGGAAGAGGAAGGCGAGGAATTTGAGGCGGAGGAGGAGGAGGAGGGGGAGGAGGAGGAGGAGGAGGAGTGGAAGGAGGAGTAGGTGAAAGGGAGAGTGAGGTGGGGAGGGAGGGACGGACGAGGAGAGGGAGGAGGAAGAGGGGAAGGGGAAGGTAAGGGACAGGTGTGGGAGGGAGGGACGAGCGAAGAGACGGAGGACAAGGAGGAGGAAGAGGGAGAGGAGGAGGAGGAGGAGGGGTGGGAAGGGGGGAGGGGGAAGAGGGAAGAGGAGGAGGACGAGGAGGGGGAGGAGGTGGAAGAGGAGGAAGAAGAGGAGAAGGAGGGGTGGGAAGGGGAGATCGGAGATGGTCGAGGAGGAGGAGGAGGAGGATGGGAGGGCTGCTGTGTGGTTGAAGACAATACTAGAGGGGAGGAGGACGAGGAAGAAGAGGAAGAGGAGGGGAGGAGGACGAGGAAGAAGAGGAAGAGGAAGGAGGAGGAGGAGGCGGGGCTTGTTGCTGCTGCACTAACCAGTAAGTGTACCTGGGCGGCGAGTCAGTCGTTTCTAACTCTATGATCCTCTGATCATCCTTCTGAGTCTTAACGCAGAACCTACAAACGTCCTTGGAAAGAAAGTACTGCTTGGCCATGCGAAGGCCACACCCAGAACAACGCTTGAGGGACGTCATGGTGAAGATATGGGCGAGGCAAGACGGAAACAATTAGGCGCGTTAAGACGATAACAAAGTACGCAGCTGCGGTGAGGTCGTCAGGTCAAACATGGGTATCTAGGAAAACAAACCAACAGCTGCGGTGAGGTCGTCAGGTCAAAAATGTGTATCTAGGAAAACAAACCACAGCTGCTGTGAGGTCGCAGTCAGGTCAATTCCCCGGGCGCGGTTATTTCTACCCACCAAGACAAAACATAGGCCAATATTAATATACTGAGAAATCACTTATGTAAAGAAGATAATAACTGTGTTCACTAGGTTTGCGCGGAAAGTGGATTATCTAGTGTTTTGTGTGGACTTAGAAATTAACGTAGCTTGGCGCGCCTGATTCACGTAGTCCTATTATCACAGCACAATAAAGTATCCTAATAATAGAAGGAGAAGAAAACACAAAAGCAATATAAAAAAACACAAAAGCAATATAAAACCGTGTAGCACTGGGTTGGCGTGAAATAATGTTGAATTTAGTGTAGATGTGGGAAGCTTAATACACTTGTCCTAGGAGTAACTGTGGATCACTATCTAACTAAGTAAATACTAAATCAGAACACTTAGCGGTCTGTAGTAGAAGGCAGGGTAATCCTCCTGGTTTTGTAGTCCTCCAGTACAGCAGCAGTTACACAGAAGCACAGAACGCCTCACACCGCGAAAGCAGAGGAAAACAGAGGAAAGAGCGAGTTGGCACCACACAGCAGCGGGGCAAAGTCACGTGTGAACCCAAGGAAGGTCGCGCGCTGACTCAAAATACGTGTCATAACATCTCTCTCCCCCCTTCCTCTAACCTTCACCAGCAGCGGGCAGCAGCTGTCAGTCATGGCAGGCCAGAGAAATTTTAGGGTTGCCACACGTTCCTTTGAATATGGATTCGTTCTGTATTGCAGAACGGGATGTTGCGTTCCTTATTTGTTTTAGATCAAGGTGGCAGCTCTAACTGAGACTATTCCCATTGTTTCCTGCTTTGAACACTCTTGTCTTGCAGTGAACAAAGAGGACTCACGCTCACGTCTTCGACTTGTACAAAGAGACTCGCCAGTCCTCGTTGAAAGACTGACTTGGTTGGCTAGGATGATGTCAGCCGATAGAGTTGGTCTATCGGCATCCTCCCCTCCCCTTCATGAGCCGTCACCTGGCAAGGGTTTGTGGTCCCTCCTCGAAGGAACGTACGCGCTTGACAATGATGGCCTCCATATAGCCTGTGTCCCTACCTGGGAAGTGGCGATAAAAAAGGGAACAAATAGGGTTGAATACCAAGTCACCACTCGTAAAGCAAGGCATTTTTTGTGGGATTTTTTTGCTTGTAAATCAAAACACTCATAAACTAAGGTACTCGTAAACCAAGGTTTGACTGTATTGATTGATATACATAATGAATAGTGTGATGCAATAGAAAAGGAAAGTGTGAATAAGCAGAAGAGAGGAGAAATACATGCAAAGTGATGAAACCATACAGGTCACAAAAAGAAGATGCGCCACACGTGGGAGCCGAGGCGCGGCGTAACACTAAACACAAAACACAGCACCGCCGCGGCGCACCAGTCACCAGTGTGCCGGGTACCATGGCGATAATGGTTAAAGCGGCTATTACAGTGATCCCTCGCCATATCGCGGTCTCACTGTATCGCGGATTATTAAATTGTAAATATCTAGTTTCGTATCGCGGATTTTTTGCTATATTGCGGGATTTTGTGGTATAGAGGTATTTCAATATATTTACTATTTTAATTATTTTGCAATAAATGAAGCATTTTGTAGCCTAAAAAATTGAAAATGTAAAAAAATTAAAAATATTAATTAGAACATATTAAAAAAACTTTAAATTGAAATAAAATACATAGCGTACAGCAGATGAGTAGACAAAGACTCGCACGTATGGATAACGCAGCTACGGCCGCTTCCGCTTGAGCTAGTTTGCCCACGTTGATTGTACACGGCACACTATTGGCTGACGGATGGGAGGCGACCAACCAGAGCACTGTGTTCTGTATCCTGGGCGCTGATTGGCTCAGCGACCGTAGCATTTGTTGGTTCGTGAGTAATTAGCTCGGAGACAAAGGGAGATTGTGTTACAGCTTGCTACCGTTAAATGCTACGAGAACTTGGCAGTGAGGACCCAGACAGGATGAGGCAGTGGCTACACTTGGACAAGACTCAAGTCCTAAACTTGCTCAACATGATTACTCCAAGCTTATCTAGTTTCGTGGATCTCTTTGTGGTACTGAAATAAAAACGAGGATAGCTACTGAACCGAACAGCCGATACGCTCTTCTTCTTGTAACCACAACTTACCGACCTCACGAGAAATTAACCAGCATGTTGGTGATTGAGTTTCTGACTAGAATTTCGATGAGTTTCCCGTGAAATGTAGCCGACATTGAATCTCTCTCAAGAAACTAGTGGTTGGGTGACCTTGTTCACACGGGCTGAGGCGAGATTCACAGAGATGCATGCTATATAGATAATTATTATAAAATATAATATTTAAAATATATAAATAATAAAATAAATATAAGGTCGCTACTTCGCGGATTTTCACCTATTGCGGGTGGGTTCTGCTAACCCCTGCGATAAACGAGGGATCACTGTACAGTACCCTCTCGAGTTTCGTGCTCGCTTCGTTCCGAAGGTGTAGCGCTAAACTCGAGGATCGCGAAACTCGAGGTATTGAAAACACTGAAAAAGCGCTTGTCTGTTCCAACCCGTTTTAAAAAAATATTTTTTAACATGTGGGGTATGGCGCCGGTAGACTATTCATCTGGGCCTGATGGTCGGCCCCCAGCCCGTCATGGCACTAGCAACTGTTTATAGTGGCGCCATTATAATTGGTTCATGCTGCCCCCTGGAGCTCACTTTTTTCCCTCCTTTACTCCCTTGTTATCTCAAAATACGTACCTTGGAGAAAGGAAGAAAACAGGAAGAGAGAACGGGTCGCCTTAAATCCACAGATGAAGCCTTACGATTGGCTGAGCTCTGAAAACACGGTTGTGATTCGCTGGGAGTCCGATGACGTCATCGCCAACGCTCACCCGGTCAACGACCTCGCTGCCTTAAGGCAGTGTCACACTGGCCGTTTTCCTCTAACTGTTGTGGTTACTGGCAACGCCCGTGCACCCATCTAGGAGCGAGTTGTTGGTTGTCTGTAACCTGGTGTCACACTGGGGCCCTTTTCTTCCCACCGCGTTGGCGGCAGCTTGGGCAACTGGTAACTCCAACTTTTCCGGGTGTGCGTCACACACGGCCAAGGTCGGTTGCCCGTATCCACATCCACAATGTAAACAAGGCACTTGCCCTGTATCGACATGGCGTCGTCTGTTAAAGTAAGGGCTCTCGCAGCTTGTGCTGCCATTACCCAAGTTATGGACTTATTGCTGCAGTTAAATGGAAGGAAGAAGCTGTTGTGGGTGTGGCGTGTCTGTGGTTCCTCCGTGCCAGTTCTCATTGTCACCACTGCGCGTGAGCGGCCAACCCACCCATCTAGACTCCGACCACATAAACACGTGGATCGAGTAACAACACACACACACACACACACACACACACACACACATGCAGACACCAGACTCATCATGAACCATGGCAGATGTTTTTCACAAACAAAAATGGCTTCGCCATATCCTAGAGTGGGTTAGAAATTATTTGGTGAGTGATTCATACAAACCAAACATACCCAATGGCAAGAAGAGAGCAGTGTTAAAGATGACTGCTCTCTTTTTGCCAAGAGCTAGGTTTGGTTCATGTGAGCCACTCACCAAATACGTTCTAACACTCAAGAAATGGTGAAGTCGTTTCTGTTTGTCAGAAACATTTGCAATGGTTCCTAATGAGTCTGATGTGTGTGTGTGTGTGTGTGTGTGTGTGTGTGTGTGTGTGTGTGTGTGTGTGTGTGTGTGTGTGTGTGTGTGTGTGTGTGTGTGTGTTTGTTGTGCGGATTGGAGAGCCAGGAGAACCAGGTAGAAATGTCTTACAATAATTTAGTTAGAGTAATAGTAGAGGGGCAAGAACAGCATATACCACAGCGAACACTTAGAAAAGAAAACAATGATCCTAAGTGGATGACTCGTGAACCTGAAGAAACACTCATTAGAACTGATTGACCCTCCCTTTGACCTTTAGAAATAGTTGATATGAAAAGCGAAAATGTCTTGTAATACCGACCTCAGACTCTCAGTAACCTAACCCGCACAAAATAATGAGTGAGGTATAGGTCGGTATTATGACACTTTCGCTTCTCACATCAGCTATTTCTAAAGGTCAAAGAGGGGGTCAGTCTGGTTCTAATGAGTGTTTCTTCAGGTACATGGTACAGAAGAAGGGTCAAACTACCACCAGGGTCATAAAACTACTCCTGGAAATGCCCACTCCTGCGAAAGCCTTGTCAAATAGGTGTTATTAGGCCACGAAATGTCTTAGAATACGACCCATAGTGTCCAGGTGTCTTGCAAACCTAACCCTCACAAAAATCAAACTAGCAAAGAATGAGTGGATACATTTTGCACATACTCTACACAGCATCAGGGAGGAGAGAGAGATCGCCAAGGAAAGGAGAGACTCGGGACGTTAAACGAAGAGGAAAGAATAAAAAGGTTAGGTTAGGTTATGAGTGGGAGTGACTCGTGTCCCGTCCAACCCAGTGCCGGAAAATTGGAAGGTTAAAGAAGAAGAAAACAGGAATAGGAACAGAAGCAAGACAGATTGAATGAAGAAAATAATAATAAAAAGCAGAAATGAGAAAGGACAAAACAAGAAGAAGGAAAACAAGGACAGGAACAGGAGCACGACAGATTAAACAAAGAAAATAATAAGAAAAAGCAGGAACGAAAAAGAAGGACAAAACAAGGAGGAGGAGGAACACAAGAGCAAGAACAGAGGACAAAAAAAAGAAGAAGAAAAAGATGCTACATACAGTTCCTCCAGCTTCCTTACTCTCTCACCTTACTCAACACGAAGAAGAAGGAGAAGAAGAAGAAGAAGAAGAAGAAGAAGAAGAAGAAGAAGAAGGCACTATGGGTCACATTCTCAAACATTTCAACACCCAAGCACACACACATTGACAAGGCTTTCATAGGAGTTGTGGGCATTTCCAGGGTTTGTCTTATGGCACTGGTGGCAGCTTGAGCCTTCCTCTGTACCATGAACCTAAACCACCACTCGTCAGAACCCGCCTGACCTCCTTTAAGGCCCTTGGAAGTGGTTGACGTGAGGCGGAAGTGTCTGACACTACCAAGCCGTAGACAGGTCCATCAGCTTCCCCTCTCCCTACCTTGCTCAGGAGGGGTCCGTGATCCGCCGGGCAGAATTCCTTCGAGTAGCGTCCCTTCTTCTTCTTCTTTATGGTGGTGCCCTGGACCCTCTGGACATTGTGGATGTGTGCCTGCCATTGTGAGAGGAACTGCATGGCCCTCGGGGTCTGGAAGGGAGAAAAATGCGATGGCCAGGAGGAGGAAGAAGGGAATGAATAAGAGGAGGAGCAGGAGGAGTAGGAGTAGTAATAGTAGTAGTAGTGGTAGGAACAGGAGAGAGAGAAGGTGGTTTGGGCATGTGAAAAGTGGGAGGATGGTGGGGTATTGTGGAGAGCTGTGAAGAGTGGGGGGATGGTGGGGCATTGTGGAGAGCTGTGAAGAGTGGGGGGATGGTGGGGCATTGTGGAGAGCTGTGAAGAGTGGGAGGATGGTGGGGCATTGTGGAGAGCTGTGAAGAGGAGGGGGATGGTGGGGCATAGTGGAGAGCTGTGAAGAGTGGGGATGGTGGGGCATTGTGGAGAGCTGTGAAGAGTGGGGGATGGTGGGGCCTTGTGGAGAGCTGTGACGAGTGGGGGGATGGTGGGGCATTGTGGAGAGCTGTGAAGAGTGGGGATGGTGGGGCATTGTGGAGAGCTGTGAAGAGTGGGGGATGGTGGGGCATTGTGGAGAGCTGTGAAGAGTGGGGGATGGTGGGGCATTGTGGAGAGCTGTGAAGAGTGGGGGGATGGTGGGGCATTGTGGAGAGCTGTGAAGAGTGGGGGGATGGTGGGGCATTGTGGAGAGCTGTGAAGAATGGGGGGATGGTGGGGCATTGTGGAGAGCTGTGAAGAGGAGGGGGATGGTGGGGCATTGTGGAGAGCTGTGAAGAGGAGGGGGATGGTGGGGCATTGTGGAGAGCTGTGAAGAGGAGGGGGATGGTGGGGCATTGTGGAGAGCTGTAACGAATGGGGGGATGGTGGGGCATTGTGGAGAGCTGTGAAGAATGGGGGGATGGTGGGGCATTGTGGAGAGCTGTGAAGAGGAGGGGGATGGTGGGGCATTGTGGAGAGCTGTGAAGAGTGGGGGGATGGTGGGAAGCTGTGAAGAGTGGGGGGATGGTGGAGAGCTGTGAAGAGGAGGGGGATGGTGGGGCATTGGCAGTGTGCTGGGGAGGGTTTGGCAGCACTGGGGAGGCTGGGGCAGGGGACAGAGAGGATTGGAAGCGTATCATCTGCCGCGTGACCTCACCGGAGATTACTGGAAAGCCTGACGTGAGACAGATGATGATGATGATGATGATGATGATGAGGAGGAGGAGGAGGAGGAGGAGGAGGTCGAGGGATTAGGTTCCATATTTTTAAGTGTTTCCGAGCCCAGGCACACGGGGCTGTCATGAGAGACGTAGGCATTTCCAGGGGTACTTTCATGACCTTGGTGGTACTTTGACCCTTCCTCTGTACCACGAATATGAAAAACCACTCATGATAACCCTATTGATCTCCTTTTAGGCCTTTGGAAATAGTTGACGTGAGAAGTGGAAGAACCTGAGAATATCTTCCCTTCCCTTCCCTTCTCTTCCTTTACCTTCCCTTCCATGCCCTCACCTTCTCTGTCCTTACCTTCCTTTACCTTCACTACCCTTCCCTTCCCTGCCCTTCTCTTCCCTTCTCTTCCTTTACCTTCCCTTCCATGCCCTCACCTTCCCTGTCCTCACCTTCCTTTACCTTCACTACCCTTCCCTTCCCTGCCCTTCTCTTCCTTTCCATGCCCTCACCTTCCCTGTCCTCACCTTCCTTTACCTTTCACTACCCTTCCCTTCCTTGCCCTTCTCTTCCTTTACCTTCCCTTCCATGCCCTCACCTTCCCTGTCCTTACCTTCCTTTACCTTCACTACCCTACCCTTCCCTTCCCTTCTCTTCCTTTACCTTCCCTTCCATGCCCTCACCTTCCCTGTCCTTACCTTCCTTTACCTTCACTACCCTACCCTTCCCTTCCCTTCTCTTCCTTTACCTTCCCTTCCATGCCCTCACCTTCCCGTACCTTCCCTTCCCTGTCCTTACCTTCCTTTACCTTCACTACCATTCCCTTCCCTCCCCTGCCCTTACCTCGTTCACATTGGCGCCCCTGTATTGCTCCACCTGGCTCAGAATACCGACTCTGTTTTTTGAGCCCAGGCCCCTCCATGGCGTCATTTTGGGGTAGACACTTCGGCATGTTCTCTGAAACAAGGAAGAGTTGGTGAGGAGGACGACACATGGAAATGCAGGCAGCAGAAAGCCTATTGGTCATTACGAGGTTGCCCGCTCTGGTGATTTAATCTGCTGGACAGCCACTTAGCATTTAGGCGTTCAATTCATTCCTGACGCTACAAAATGACAGTCGATTAGATTTTCAAAGGAGTTGATGGTGTTCCCATTTACTGCTTCTGAGATAAGGTTGTTCCAGTGTTGGGTGACTCGGTCTGAGAGGAAACTCCTGCCGTCTGTACTGCACCGCCCAGCTTGAACATGTAGGCCGCTGCTTCCAGTTGTCAGGTTAGTTTGTGGCTCAAAAAACTTGGAGGGTCCACGTTACTGAACTTGAGGCACTTGAAAACCTGCATCACGTCCCCCTGAGGGCGTCTTTTCCAGCATGAAGAGGGTAACTCACTCCTCGTATGGCTGAGCCCTCAATGGTGGAATACTGTTCATAGCACTCTTGCTAATAATTCACTGTCTGAAGGTGTGTAGGAGGAGGAGGAGGAGCAGGAGGAGGAGGAAGAGGAGGAGGAGGAGGAGGGGAGAAGACTAGAATTGTGGGCCTTCTTGAGAGAGAGAGAGAGAGAGAGAGAGAGAGAGAGAGAGAGAGAGAGAGAGAGAGAGAGAGAGAGAGAGAGAGAGAGAGAGAGAGAGAGAGAGAGAGAGAGAGAGAGAGAGAATTACATAGAAAATCAGACCACACAGACCCCATGGTCCAGACTAGGTGGTCTGTCCTTAAACCTAAGTGAATCTACACTAATCAGATGGCTCCAAAACATTGCTTTTCTACTCTAGTTAATATTAAGTTCAAGGAAGTGACGGTCGAGCTTGTTTTTAAAGAAGTCAATTATGTTACATTGGACCACTGACGGTGGGAGCTTATTCCATTCTCGTACTACAACTTTGGTGAAGAAAAATTTGGTGCAGTCTGAATTTACTTGTCTACATTTGAGTTTTATGCCATTGTTCCTCGTTCGCAAAGTGTCATCGATCATAAACAATTTTGTTCTGTCTACATTCGTGAAACCATTAAGTATTTTAAAACATTCGATCAGTTTTCCTCGGAGGCGACGTTTCTCAAGAGAGAACATGTTAAGGGTGGAAAGCCTTTCTTCGTAGGATTTGTTGCGCAAGGAAGGGATCATTTTTGTTGCTCGACGCTGAACACCTTCTAGTTTAGCAATGTCCTTTGCATGGTGGGGAGACCAAAACTGTACCGCATATTCCAAGTGGGGTCTGACTAAACTATTGTAGAGCGGAAGTATTACATCTTTATTCTTGAATAAAAAGTTTCTTTTAATGAAGCCCAACATTCTGTTCGCTTTATTTGCTGCATCGATGCATTGATGTGAGAATTTGAGGTTTGACGCGATTTTGACCCCCAGGTCCTTAACGTATTGAACGCTTGTGAGTTTAACGCCGCGTATTTCGTAATCGAACTTCTTATTTTTTGTTCCAACTTGAAGGACCTGGCACTTGTCTACATTAAAGGGTATCTCCCATCTATCCAACCAAGCTGAAATTTTGTGCAAATCCTCTTGGAGGCTTTGCCTGTCTTCGTCAGTGAGAACCGAGTTACCAATCTTTGTGTCGTCTGCAAATTTACTAATGAGATTATTTAGTCCAACATCCACGTCGTTGATGTAAATAATGAAGAGCACTGGGCCAAGAACCGAGCCCTGAGGGACGCCACTAGTGACCGGCGCCCACTCTGAGTTAAATCCGTCAATCACCACTCTTTGTTGTCTGTTGCTCAACCAATTCGCGATCCATTGGTTTACTTGACTGTCAATACCTATTTACTTTAATTTATAAAGTAATTTATGATGTGGGACTTTATCAAACGCTTTCTGGAAAACAAGATAGACTACGTCCAATGATTTAGTTACGTCATAAACTGAGAAGAGGTCGTTATAAAAGGACAATAGGTTTGATAGGCAGGATCTTTTGTTACAGAAGCCATGTTGTGAATCTCCAATTAATGAGTGGCTTTCGAGGTAACTCACAATTTTGTCTAATTATGCTCTCAAGTAGCTTACCTACAATTGAAGTTAGACTAATGGGTCAGTAGTTACCTGGTATTTGTTTGTCTCCTTTCTTAAAAATCCGTGTCACGTTAGCCTTTTTCCAATCCGAAGGGACGATGCCTTGTCGCAAGGATATAATGAATATGGTTGTGAGGGAGGAGACTATTTCGCTCTTTGTTTCTTTAAGCAGTGTAGGATATACTTTATCGGGTCCGGGGAGGGGGGGGGGGGAGAGAGAGAGAGAGAGAGAGAGAGAGAGAGAGAGAGAGAGAGAGAGAGAGAGAGAGAGAGAGAGAGAGAGAGAGAGAGACTAGCAGTAAAGAGGAAGGAGCCTCAACAAGAAGGAAAGGAAAACAGCCAGACGGCTGCAGTCTCACCCACCCTTTGAGAGGTGAGTCGCTGGAACCTCAGGAAGTGCTCCAGCCTCTCCGGGCCCCACTCCGGCACCACATTCTTCAGCACATTGGGGTCCCCGCCATGACGGTAGAGCAGGGCCAGGAGCCTCCAGTTCCTCTCGTCTGAGCCCTTCATGGTGTGGACTCGGTCTGTAGGGAGTAGGGGAGGTTAAGGCTTGGCTTCATCACCAAAAGAGAGAGAAGGAAAGCAATGAGTGAAGGAGAAAGAACAGGAAAGGAGGGAGCGGGGGGAAGTGTAATGCCTGGCTTCATAACCGACATTCCTTCTATCACGCCTGTGTGAAGTAACTGATTTGGCCGAGAGTTTAGTTCAGAAGATAGAAACAGTTTAATGAAGGCCTACTGAACAACTGCCAGGGTTGAGAATCTTTAGTGACCCTCAGATATTCAAAAACTGAACCCAGATACCGGCAAGTCATAAGAGGGAACATGGACACTGTGACTCAGAGGCCTGGTACCTGCTACAGCTGTGGAGGGGTGCTGCAGCACTCGCTGGATCAAAAGAGTCTGAAATTCTATCCCCAGTTGCAGTGGTGGGCACCGCTAACCGAAAAGTTAGTTTCTCTAACTGGTAATCCACTAACTAAAAAGTTCACTTCACTTACGCTAAACCGCCCAATTGATAAAGAAATTAGTGGAAGCTCATGCTAACCACTAACTCTTTATATGGATTTAGCTTTGGTTTAGTATTTTGGCTCTAAAACCCTTAAAAACAGACCTAGTGACCTGAAATTTCAAATGTAGCTTAGACACAGAGCTTTTCAGAGAGGTATAGCATGCTAACATCCGATGGTGATAAAGTGTACACATGTAAACAAGTTAAACTCAACATACACTTTATTTATGCCTTATATATGAACTTGCAATAGCAGTACAGAAAAACAAGAAAAAAACAGTATGAATTTTTTAGTGGACATAAAGTTTGTGGAGAAGGACTAACTACATTTAGCGAAAGCTAATTGGTCCACTAACTGTTTCCAAAGCTATCGAAAACGCTAAACAGCTAACGAAAAAAATAGCTTCACTAATTAGCGGTCAGCAGAACGGTGCCCACCACTGCCCAGTAGCATAGTAACACAAGAAGAATAGTTTTCACTGAGATCTGTGGCTGTATGGAACAATTAGATTGAGGAGTTTCTTTGATCCCAGAACATAAATACTTTCAAGGAAAGGCTGGATACATCAACGGACGGCAGAAAGCACTGTGCAATGACTTCACTGCCATCATCCTCTGTGACACCACAAACACAACAAGAGTTGAGAGTCCAGTTGAGAGGAACCTTCATATCTATATATATATATTGAGATATATATATATATATATATATATATATATATATATATATATATATATATATATATATATATATATATATATATATATATATATATATATATATATATATATATATATATATATATATATATATATATATATATATATATATATATATATATATATATATATATATATATATATATATATATATATATCTATATATATATATATATATATATATATATGAGTGGCATTCTCCACTGGAACCCATCCATAAATATCTACTATAGTTGGTTTCACGAGAGCAGGCGGAGATTTTCCTCCAGGGGTGGACTCGCAGACTTGGCATCAGTGCTTGAGTGACGGTCTCTCCGCCACTCATTGGCTGTTGTTTACTAGATTTAAGCTGCAGCAATTTCGTTTGCCTTGACATAGTCTACTTTCTCTCGCTCTCTGCCATCTCTTAACCCTTCCACGCACCGCGATGCGATTCCAGTCAAAACGGAATCGTCTACATCAGCTTTTGACTCGAATCGCGTCAAAACCTTTAAAACATTCGCCAAAAATAAAGTATCATTCAGAATCCCGTCAAATTTTTTTTGTGTCATAGATCCAAGCTACACCTATAAAATAAACTAATTGTCAACTCTCTCATGCCGTTGGATTTAAAGTGATAATTGTCCGTGGTTTAGTTGCCTCTCAGCAGGCAGCCTGTGAGCGCGACTGTCATCCCTTTAAATTGTTTTTTTCAGAGTCGATAAACTTCGCTATTTATTTGCATTTCTTGATATTTTTTTTCTTTCATAAGGCACAATAATCTCTTCCAAAACCAACGATATATAATAATGGCAGGAAAAGAATTTTCGCTGTCAGTCTGCGAGGCCCCTTAGGGAGCCCCAGACGGATGTTGCAGTGGAAAGAGTAGCTTATTAAACTTTTGGTGGGTGAAAGGGTTAAAATCAACACTATTGGTATACAAATGTAGTTATTTTTATAATCGCTCTTCCTTATGGCTATCTATTAGTTTGTTACCCACAAATAGTAGAAACGTATTTCAGGATATATGATAGGACAGACGATGAAAGAAAAAGAAGGTTCTTGCCCTGGGCCAATGTTTACGTTATGGCTAACATTATGACTAAGTCAGGACTAAAAATATACCAAGAAATCTTACAATAAATGAGTTAAGTAACGAATGACATTGTGTAGACTGTAGCCTAGCACTTTGTAGTAGTAAAAAGAAGTCTAGCCTTAACAGTCGCTGGATATTGTCCATTAAGGCTACGTGCAGCTCCGACTTAGTTTTGTTATGAATGTCATTTCAGATTTATTTATAATACCTACTTCAAAAGGCACATACTTATCAATAAAGATATTATTGCAATAGTTTTTATTGCTGCAATCTGTTACCTTACTGCTCAAAAAGGGTTTTGGTAGGAATCCAAAGTCAATTTTATACTCGTTGGAACAAGTTAATAATTGGCCAATGAGCGCGCAGTACAGTCACCCAATCAATGATGCCAAGTCTGCGAGTCCACCCTGGAAGGCTTAGGCCCACCAGGTCTGGTGGAACGGACTTCAGTAAGCATAACTGATATAAGTGTTTAGGTATAAAATCAAATAATTGATTGTGAATAAAATACTCATGTAAATGTGTATCACTCTATAGAAGAGTATGGATGATTCAGAGGGCAATGATAGCTTTCAATAAATAACAAAGAATATAATTCTAAGGCTATACACAACTGCATAACACTTCATGTGGTGTTTAGGAAGAGCCAAGGATGAGGGACCAGACAAAGGCCGACATCCTCTGACAGCTACAAGGAAGATGGCTCAGGGAGAGGAAGAAACAGTGGCCGCAGCAGCAGCAGCAGGAGGCGGAGGAGGTATGATGTCATCCCAGTCCTCGTCGACCTCAGTGGCCGGGTCGCGGTGGTTGTACTTGGCCAGGGTTGGGTGCCTGTCCAGGATGGCATTGTAGATGTGGCAGAGGGGGCCAAACTCCGCCATGGTGAGCTGGAACGGCCGCAGCATGGGGTCCACGTCGGCCACCTTGAAGAGTTTGTCCGCCAGGCTGTCCCTCACCCTGGTGGGGAAGAGTGTGGGGACTGCAGTACTTCTGGCGGAGGGCGAAGAGGCAACGTGCCACCTTCTCCACCAGGGGGAAGGGGAGGGGCACGGGGGGAGCCGCACGAGGGGTGAAGTGCACCACCCCCACGCTGACGTCCGGCGGAGGCACAAAGGCGCAGCCAGGGATGGTGAAGCAGTGCTTGATGTGGCACCAGTTCTGGCACATGAGGGACAGGCGACACCGCTGGGCATGGCCGGGCCGGGCTGCCATGCGCTGGGCCACCTCTAGCTGATAGGTCAGCGTGAGGCGTGTGCGGCCGGCCGCCCAGGCGTTCCTGCGCAGGCTAATGTCCTCCAGCCAGCGCACAGTGAGGGGCGTGGCCACGCTGAACGGCAGGTTGCCGATGATGTGTGTGTTGGGCGGCCGGCCCTCCCAGGGGCCGTCACAGGCCGGGAAGACGCGCTCCATATTGAAGGTCCTGGCGTCTCCCAG
Source organism: Eriocheir sinensis (assembly GCF_024679095.1). Lineage (NCBI taxonomy): Eukaryota > Metazoa > Arthropoda > Malacostraca > Decapoda > Varunidae > Eriocheir > Eriocheir sinensis. Next base: position 42,837 of record NW_026111969.1, read on the forward strand.
ACACACCTCCAGGGCTCCCCCGGATACCTCCTGCAGCGCCTGCAGGGCCGGCAGAAACCTGGTGTCCTTCTCCACCGCCGTGACGCGCGCCGCGCCCTGCTCCAGCACGGCCCGCGTCAGGTTGCCAGGGCCAGGGCCCACCTCCACCACGTGCGCGCCATGCAGCTGCCCCGCGGCGCGCACCAGCTTGCTGCACAGCCTGGGGTCCAGCAGGAAGTTCTGGCTCAGCCTCTTGAGGGCCCGCAGCCGGTACAGCCGCAGCAGCTCCCCCGCCGAGGGCAGCGGCGGCAGGCGGGGCATGGCAGGCCACACACTCGGGGTGGAGCTCAGCTTACTCAGTCACCGCGCCGTGTGGCCGCCGTGTTCACGCCTTGACTCACCGGCACACACTGGCCTGGGGTGCAGGCTGCAGCGTCCAGCCCACCACTCACCACCAGCTTACTCACCACGCTAGTGTTCACGCCTTGAGTCACCGGCACACACTGGCCTGGGGTGCAGGCTGCAGCGTCCAGCCCACCACTCACCACCAGCTTACTCACCACGCTAGTGTTCACGCCTTGAGTCACTGGCCTGGCGTGCAGCGGGCCGCCCACCACTCTTCTTGTTGTTCAGTGTTATAGGGACTAGTTGTTGTTGTTGTTTTGGGCCGCTTGGGGACTGGTTAAGCCACGCACTCACCACCAGCCGCCGAGGCGTGTGTTTGTTTACCTCTTGCTCTTGCTCTTGCTGTACAGGTGACCCGTTGGAGTCAGGCCTTCATATCGGCACAACTTGTAAAAATAAAAACAAAACAAGCAGTATATATCCATTAAAATCTTCCTATTCCCTATTTCTTGCACACCACATCTTTTCCAGAAAACTCTTCATGGCTTCTATAATTCTCTCATTTGCTTCATCACTCTGTCTCACCAGCAGCAGCATCCATTCCCTCTCCGTTCTTGCAATCCTCCCATTCACATCCCAGCCCATCTCACTCAGTGCCACCCTCATCATCTTCCTCCCTTCTCCCTTGTTGTTTACCTGCAACAATAAACTATCAATCAATCAATCTTCGTCCTTTCTCTCCGGTACCTCTCACACACCAGGGCCCAAGCCCTGCTGCACTACATGCTGCACAGTCTCGTCCACACCCCTGCAACACATCTGGCACACTTTGCTGCGGGACTCAGACCATCTATAGTTCCTTGCATTCACATCCACAGTACTGAACCGTAGCTTTACACACAAGAATAGGTCAGGAAATTCCGCTGAGTCTATCTTCAAAATTATTAATAGTTCCCAGTGGCGATTTTAGACTCTCAGGAGCCATAGGAGGGAGTATTTAAGTACCTCTCCCCCGCCACACACAGTCTACTCCCTCTAGTATTTACCCGGGGTTAGTTCCTCTGCCTAACACACAAGAATAGGTCAGGAAATTCCGTTGAGTCCATCTTCAAAATTATTAATAGTTCCCAGTGGCGATTTTAGACTTTCAGGAGCCATAGGAGGGAAATTTTAAGTCTACTCCCCCCGCCCCCTTGGGGGGCTCCCGTGGTCCCGTGGTAGAGTCTCTACCTTGCGCTTCGGCGGGTTGCTGGGGTGTGGGTTCGAGACCTATCAGTTACCATGGGGGTGGAAAGGTGGGCTCTTTCCGACACCCTCAGCCCCGTTGTTGGGCCTCCTCCTTGAAAGAATTGGGTATCGCTCTACCAGCCGTCTGGGGGGTTGCGCGGCATGCACCGCCTTCCTCCATTGGGGTATATCCCCAACGAAATACCAAAAAAAAAAATACACAAAATATATATATATATATATATATATATATAGATATATATATATATATATATATATATATATATATATATATATATATATATATATATATATATATACTCCCTCTTGTATTTTTCCGGGGTTAGTTCCTATGCGTGATATAGTGACAGTGTGATGCGAAATTCTGTTGGTGATGAAAGTCCTCAAGCGGAGAGTTCGATATCAAATCCGTTTCTGGTTAATCTTTGGGACTTATCTATCACACTTTTTTCCGTCTGGGGTACTGTAGTTTAGAGAGTTTTGTTTCCTGTTGTTATTTTTGTGTGTGATTTTACCCTTGACAACCTCCTGTGATGTAAGAAATAACTAAAGAATCAGACAAGCAATGGGTACTGATGCGTTGACTTGGACTAATCTATCACACGTTTCCCTTCGGGGTGCTGTAGTTTGTGTTTTTTTTCCCCTGTTTGTTTGTGTGTGTTTTTGCCCTTGACAGCTTCCCTTGATGTAAGGAAGGAACTAAAGAATCGGATAGACAGAGGGGACTAATGCGTTGACTCGGACTTAGGCTATCTACCAGTTATCCGTTTGAGGAGCAGTAGCCTACTTTTGCGATCTTTTTCCCCCCTGATGATTTTTACGTGTGTTTGTGCCTTTGACTGCTTCCTCTGATGTAAGAAAGTAACTAAAGAATCAGATAGACAAAGGGGACTAGTGCATTGGCTTGTTTTTTTTTGGTCTTTTTTTCCCTCCCCTGATTTTTACGTGTGTTTGTGCCTTTGACTGCTTCCTCTGGTGTAAGAAAGTAGTTAAGAATCAGATAGACAAAGGGGACTAGTGCATTGACTTGTATTGCTTGTAGATACAACCGGAGCTGATAGTTTAGGGCTTGGCATATGACAGAGGAGCTTGGAAACATGGCACTGAATTCTCGGCCTTTGCAACTCCTTAAAGATGCATAGAAAGTAGTCCTAGAGCAGTATCGTTGGGAGTTGAGGCTCTGATGATAAAGGGGACAGGATATCCTACCTTCCTGAAGGACTCTTCGCTAGTACTTGCCTCCATCAAAACTTTTAAGGATTGGTTCTATTTTATTTGCAGCATAATTCTGAACAGCTGGTACACACATATTGCGAGCTGAACATACATAGAATTCCGAAAGTCAAAATTCATGTCTGCTGAAATGTTAAGTTTTCTATAATATCTCTATTTACGTTTGTGCATTTTTTTTTTCTTTGCAGAAGGGTGCTCTGGCATCAAGCCCAAGAAGAAGGAGAATTGAATACTCTGCAGAGGATCAGCGTGCACGGTGCACGTGCAGGAAGTCCGTGCATGAAGGTGAGGCGGGTCAGGTCAGGAGTAGGTTAGGGCAGGGTCAGTCCTCGGTCAGGGCGGCGGTCGTGCAGGCGGTGGCGGTGGCTCAGGGTCACAGTTTCACCCCTCATTGTGAGGCTAAGGGAAGAGAGGGCGGGAATCACTCAAAAGTAGGTAACTAGTATGAACACACACACACACACACACACACACACACACACACACACACACACACACACACACACGACTACTCACCCTTGGAACACAGCAGATGCAGTCATCAGTGCCGCAATTGCCTCCCATAAAATGACGATATCCCGCTGGACATTGATCTGTGGAAAGTATTCCAGTTTGTATACATATTGTATATCATTATTAATCTGGTGATGTTCAATTAAGTACAAGGGAATGGTAGTGGTAATTCGGATTTAGTAAGGTAAGCATGAGGTAAGCAAAGTTAATTCAAAGCACAGTGAAGAAGGATTCGATCGTCTGATGAGTTGACGACCAAGGCAAACTTAGGTTGGAGAGTTTGAATTCGCCAGGGCGCCTCTTTGCAATCAGCCACCGACGAGGGCACGTCTTCAGACCTGCGCTCCTACTTTGCTATTATCTTGAGAAGCATATTGAACAGAAAAGCCAAGAGCAAACAAAAATTACCAGTCCCAGTCCCTTAACCACACGGCAGCCCTTGGAACCCACGTCGTATCCCATCAGTCATCTTGCCTGGGACTTGAACGACTCATACCGCAACCCACATCTCCCTATGCTCGGAAATTCTGCAGAGCTAATTGCATGATTAGTGCTGTACAATTCTATGTCTTAGCCTGAAGTATAGGAACTAGGGAGTTCAACAGACATAACTCACCGTGAGGATTGCGTGACAGTTCAGGTAGCTGAGTTGGGTTGACGCATATCCCATTCTTACGGGCACACAAATTGTCTGGCTCACAGGTCTTGCAACATGTGCAGGAACCACAGTCATCATCTGTTATGTATTCACTTCCACCGCTGCACGCAGTAACATCATTAACGCACTCCCCCGGGTTGGAGCCATCAAGACAGGGGCCGATTTGAGTGCACTGTTGAGGGGAGAAAGGTGGGGGGAAGGGGAGTTAAGCAAGTTGAGAACGGAAGGGAAGGTATTGAGCTAGGAATAGGCAAGGGCAATAATTGTCAGTCCATACAAAGCAACTCTTGAAAGCCATCCACAAGTTATCATACTCGTAAGTCTTTTATCCACATGTTTCTCTAAGCTCTGAGAAGCTCTGTCGCATTCACACCACCAAGACTTTATTAAATCATTCTCCTGTTTGTTTATGACCCAGTCTTTGCTGATCTCATTCTCAACCAACAAAATAGCACAAAAAAGCTATCTAATACTTCCGAGTTGGATTATTCTAGGCTTATAATTATATTTATCAATTGTTGAATATATAGGTGAGAGAAAAAACTACATTGCCTTGTATATCACCAGGTAAAGTATGCCATGAAACAACTATGGGTGTATCTTTTAGTATAAAAGTATCCTTGACATCCCGCCTTGCATTTGGAAAAAGTAATGGTTGATAACAGTAGATGTAGAAAGTGTCCCGCTTCAAATACCGTCAAAACTGAACTCTGAACTGAAGAAAGCTTAGTAATGTAATATAAGCAAAGTTAAAGTGCGTGACTCCTACGGGCGCCTGCGTGCTGGCGTTATACTTACTGATCTAAGTTCGGATTGACAGACGTCCAGAGCCAGCAGTGTCAGCAGTCCTACTATAAGCGCAGTCTTCATCGTGGCTTATGGTTGCGGAGAGAAACAGAAACAGTGGTTGACAATGTGGTATTCGTAGTGCAGCTACATAAAAAAGTTAGGACATGCAGTAATGGATACAAGGCAGATAAAAGGTTCAATGAACAGATGAAAATAATAGCTTGGCACGAAAAGTTGTATTAATTAGGTGAACAGGAGTAGCGAAACGAATTTAGTGGTCATGTGGTCAGAGCAACTGAAGGAACTTAAGCCTAGAGGGGAGGCTAGCAGTTTTTTGGAATGCCCTTTTCTTTTTTACGTTAAACCACAGCACCAGCACAGACGCTCCTGATGGGGCGTGTTGAACGGGCAAGACTGTGATAAGTCCTCAGGCTCAGCGCTTACCTTGCTGACCAGACCTTTTGCTTTCCAACATTTTTTTTTTTGTGTGTAGGTTCTTGCGGCCTCACCTGGTGTCGGTGATCTCTGCGGTGACAGGCAAACAGACAGACAGAGCTGGTGGTCGTACTGCAGTGGGCGGGCGTGGTCGTGGCGGAGTCGCAGGCCGCAGCAGCAGTGTGGCTGTCCTGGCGGAGTCGCTCTTTAAATACCTGCACGTGGGGCGGAGCGCGGCGCGGTGCGGCCACCTGCAGGCTGCCTCACAAGTGTGTGGGCTTTTTTTCTATATTTAAGTAGGTATTTATTTATGTTATCTCCATTTTATTTATATTCATTTTCATTGTTATTATTTTTAATTATTTTTATTATATGTACTTTTTTTGTGTGTTGAGTCAAAACAAATTTGGCAACTTACACTACAGCTGCGCGTGACCTCGGTGTTCATCTCCGTCACATTGGCCAATGAGCATGGCGGGTAGTAACCCATTACCCCAGAACAGGGCCATTGTGACATCCGGGTTCCAACAGTTTAGCTCCCCAGGTTTCCTCAGGTATACCCATTTATCGACCAGGACGAGAGGGCAGCCACTAAGTGAAATCAGACAAAAATTATTGTAAATTGGCGGATTAGCTTGGCCCACGTTGTCAAAGACTCGCTCATCACGAGTGCATGACGTTGTCGCTATTTGTGCGAAGGACAATGATCCGTGTCTTCCAGTCGCTCGTGCCCGCTGTCTTACTCCATGGCTACAAGACATCGAATGTTTGATGCCTTCAGGCACCGAAGTCACGATATTTGCCGTAATGATACCACTATGGCTATGAATGAGACAATTTACGTTTTCATGAACGTGAAAAGTGTTTCAGGAGATCATCTGAAGTTAACATTGCGTTGATAAAGAGAGAGTCCCTGCTCCCAAGGATTATATACTATAAGGATACTATAAGGGTGTTACAGTGGCTCAACCTATATAATAAGGATAGCTTACTAAGCATGTGCTTTACCCACAATGCACCGCGTATACAATCTGGTTCACTCTCTCCACATAAAATGTATTAGAAAACCATTACTTATTAATCTTGTCACTCATTCATAGTCAGATTTTGTGTTTTTTTGATTGCTAAGGATATGTAATTAAATTAGGCAGCTGTTGAGTTGCAAATATTATACAGTAATATAATTATTTGATTAATGTGTTGGAAAAGGTATACTGAGAAATATTGCTGTCTACCATATATCAATGTTAACGTTTTCTCAATTTTCATTAACATTAATTTTCTGTCTGTCATCAAAATAGCTAACATAGATTATATATCAATTGAAGTATTACTGTTGGATCAGAAAAATTATGTCCAATGGTTGAAGTAAATAATGTATAAAGGGCTCAATGTATATGTAGGAATACATAAAGACCATACCAACTTCTATATTATCTATAACGATATTGATGACAGGATTAGTTACTCCTTTAAAGTTGTAGAAAATGAACGTTAATGAAATTTGAGAAAACGTAAGCATCTTCTTCTTTCTTTAGGGATTTACCCCCTAAATAGAGGGGAACGGGCCTTTGTCTTACGACGGCCCGTCGCAGGTGGGAACCCGCCGCTGGCGTGCGCATCGATATATGGCAGACAGCCGAATCAGGATTCAGGACGTTTCATAGGTAGGGGAGGTAGCGTTATAACTGTATTTCGTAAATAATCGCTATAACCAAAAAACTAACTTAAATTATGAGTAGTTTTTTTTCCTTGAACACAACATTGAATAAACAACAGAACAATAATATGAAAATACGTATAACCACCGGTGCCAGATTATCGTACTCAGAGCATAGTATTTACAGGTTTATGACGCCTAACTATTACCAAGAAACATCAGAATTTAACTATTTTAACGATAACTATAAATTAATTTCGTTATTGGAGCCCAGAAGACAGTTTTGGGGCAGGAAGTCGGAAATATTATCGGCTGAGTACGACAATCTGGCACCGTTGAGGCTGTAGCCCGCAGGCCCCAGGCAGCAGGCCCGCCATTTGGGGGGTATCAGATACCTGAAATAGCACATTTTTACTGCGCAAAGCAGGTGATGTCACGTATTGTGACTTCGTGAGGTTTCATATATATCTATTTGTGTATATATCATCGTGGCAAAACTTAAATTACTAGTTTCATTTTTACCAGTGACACGAATTTGTGACTGTTTACCACAATAGAATTTCACTCTAATAAGTGAATCAGACCCCACAGAAATATTACCAGTGTGTGTATGAAACAAAGATCAATACATACTTTGATTTAACTCTAGGATGTCTCATGGACCATTAATAAGTAAAAACAAAATATCCGGATAGGCTACTCGTTAGCCCGTTACCTTCAATGGCCCCCCCAAAACAGTCCCTCCGCCAAGTTTATACCCCACATTTGGTGATGTTAGGTGCGCCTGTTAAGGCGGACACACACTATGCGATGCGGCCTGTCCGGCGGCCGAAAAATGGGCGGAGCTAGAGGCCTTAAGGCAGTGTGTACGGGTGTAATTTATGCGGCGCGGCCTCACGAAGCGGCCCAATGGCCTTCTGTTTATGTTTGAAATTCCGTCCGACGCGGCCCGCGGCCTCACAGTGTGTATGACCTTGCGGTGCGGCCTTGAGGCGGGAATTATCTCAAAGCGACGCTGACAGCCGTGGTGTACACATTATTTACGCTCCACAATGTCTTATGTCTGGATAAATAAAGACTTTTGGATCTGTTTTATTGATCTGTAGAAGGGCCATCCATGTTTGTGGACATAAAACATAAATTGTGTTTTTGTAGCTGCGGCGGTGGGGCTCAGAGTGACGGCCGCCGCCCGGTATTCCGTGAGGCCGCCTCATAGTGTGTATGCTTCATCCGGCCGACGAGGCTCCGGCCACTTTCGGCCGCCGGACAGGCCGCATTGCATAGCGTGTGTCCGCCTTTATGTACTGCTACTCTGTGTGTGTGTTGATAGGGCCACCTAACATCACCATAGCCGATCCAGGATTCAGGACGTTTCCTAAGTATAAAAAGGTGATTTTATTCTTGTATTTCGTAAAGAATCCTTATAACCAAAAACTAACTAAAATTATGAGTATTCTTTTTTTTTTTTTAAATAACATTCAATAAAAACAGAATAGTCATATGAAAATAGGTATAGCTACTGTTGCCAGATTGTCGTATTCAGGGCACATTATTTACCTGTTTCTGACGCCTAACTATTGCCAAGAAACATCAGGATTTTGCACTTTTAACGATATCTAAAAATTAGTTTCGTTATTGGAGCCCAGAAAACAGTTTGGGGGCAGGAAGTCGGGAAATATAAGCGGCGAAGTACAACAATCTGGCAATAACCTGTGGCCGAGGCAGCAGCAGCCTGCCATATTGCGGGTATCAGGTACCTAAAATAGTATACTTTTACTCCGCAAAGCAGGTAATGTCACTTATTGTGACTTCGTGAGATTTCATATTTATCTATTTGTGTGTATTTCAGGGTGGCAAAACTTAAATTACTAGTTTCATTTTTACTAGTGACACGAATTTGTGGCTGTTTATCAAACTAGAATTTCACTCCAATAAGTGAATCAGACTCCACATAAATATTACCAGTGTGTGTATGAATGAATACAAAGATAAGCACATACTTTGATTTAACTTTAGGGTGCCTCGTGGATCATTAATAAATAAAACATCTCCGGCTTAGCTACTCTTTAGCCCATTGCCTTTAATGGCGCTCAAAAAACAGTCCCTCTGCCAAGTTTGTACCCCACATTTGGTGATATTAGGTGCACCTATTCTCTGAAGACATTGCTAATCATTACAGAATATAGTACTCCTGTATCAGCTGAGCTCCCTACCACCTTCCAAGCACCTTTATCTCATATGTCCTTTATATTCTCTCTCTCTCTCTCTCTCTCTCTCTCTCTCTCTCTCTCTCTCTCTCTCTCTCTCTCTCTCTCTCTCTCTCTCTCTCTCATTCACTCCTGACCTCTCCTGAGAGACGGACGAGACCTTCCCGCTACGGCCACCACCTCCTAACTTACCCGCGCTACACGCCCTGTCAACCCTGTGTTTTCGTTGTGCTCTTTGGATTTGCGTTTGCTTTCACGTGTGTTTGTGCGTTCTTGATTGTGAACTTTGTGTGTTGCCTGTGATTTCCCGACACGTGTTTCGTGTGTTCGTTTGTGGTTTCTGTGAGTGTGTCTGCCTGTGGTTGCCTCTGTTTCTCTCGTCTCGTCGGATTGGGCGGACGTGCTTTGCTGTGTCGTGCTTCTGGGTGCTTTGTTGTGCCTGTGAGTGTTTTTGCTTGTGATTTTTTTTTTTTTTTTTAACAACAAAGGAGGCAGCTCAAGGGCACACAAAAAAAGAAAACAATAGTAAAAAAAAAGCCCGCTACTCGCTGCTCCTAAAAAAGAAACAAAAGAGGTGGCCGAAAGGAAGATCAAATACGGGAGGAGAGGTGTCCTGATACCCTCCTCTTGAAAGAGTTCAAGTCGTAGGCAGGAGGAAATACAGATGAAGGAAGATTGTTCCAGAGTTTACCAGCGTGAGGGATGAAAGAGTGAAGATGCTGGTTAACTCTTGCATAAGGGGTTTGGACAGTATAGGGATGAGCATGAGTATAAAGTCTAGTGCAGCGGGGCCGCGGGAGGGGGGGAGGCATGCAGTTAGCAAGTTCAGAAGAGAAGTCAGCGTGGAAATATCGATAGAAGATAGAAAGAGAGGCAACATTGCGGCGGAATTTAAGAGGTAGAAGACTATCAGTATGAGGAGGAGAGCTGATGAGACGAAGAGCCTTAGCCTCCACTCTGTCCAGAAGAGCTGTGTGAGTGGAGCCCCCCCACACATGAGATGCATACTCCATACGAGGGAGGACAAGGCCCCTGTATATGGACAGCAACTGTGCAGGGGAGAAGAACTGGCGGAGACGGTACAGAACGCCCAGCCTCGAGGAAGCTGATTTAGTAAGAGATGAGATATGAAGTTTCCAGTTGAGATTTTGAGTTAAGGATAGACCGAGGATGTTTAGTGTTGAGGAAGGTGATAGCTGGGTGTTGTCAAAGAATAGGGGATAGTTGTTTGGAAGATTGTGTCGAGTGGATAGGTGGAGAAACTGTGTTTTTGAGGCGTTGAAGGACACCAGGTTCTTCTTGCCCCAATCGGAAATAATAATAAGGTCTGAGGCTAAGCGTTCTGCAGCCTCCAGCCTTGAGTCGTTAAGTTCCTGAAGGGTGGGTCTTCTATTAAAAGAAGTTGAGTAATGCAGAGTGAAATCATCGGCGTAGGAATGGATAGGACAGTTCGTTTTGGAAAGAAGATCATCAATGAACAACAGAAAAAGAGTGGGAGATAGGACAGAATCCTGTGGGACACCACTGTTAATAGATTTAGGGGAAGAACAGTGACCGTCTACCACGGCAGAAATAGAACGGTCAGAAAGGAAACTGGAGATAAAGGTACAGACAGAAGGATAGAAACCGTAAGAGGGTAGTTTGGAAAGCAAAGATTTGTGCCAGACCCTATCAAAAGCTTTTGATATGTCCAGCGCAATAGCAAAGGTTTCACCGAAACGGCTAAGAGAGGATGACCAAGAGTCAGTTAGGAAGGCAAGGAGATCACCAGTAGAACGCCCCTTGCGGAACCCATACTTGCGATCAGATAGAAGGTCAGAAGTGGAAAGGTGCTTTTGAATCTTCCGGTTAAGGATTGATTCAAAAGCTTTAGACAGACAAGAAAGTAAAGCTATAGGACGGTAGTTTGAGGGATTGGAGCGGTCACCCTTCTTAGGTACAGGCTGTATGAAGGCATGCTTCCAGCAAGAAGGAAAGGTAGATGTTGACAGGCAGAGGCGAAAGAGTTTGACCAGGCAGGGTGACAGCACGGAGGCACAGTTTTTAAGGACAATAGGAGGCACTCCATCAGGTCCATAAGCCTTCTGAGGATTGAGGCCAGAGAGGGCATAGAAAACATCATTTTGAAGAATCTTTATAACAGGCATAAAAGAGTCAGAGGGGGGATGAGTAGGAGGAATATGCCCAGAATCGTCCAGAGTGGAGTTTTTAGAAAAAGTTTGAGAGAAGAGTTCAGCCTTAGAGATAGATGAGACGGCAATGTTGCCGTCAGGACTGAGGAGTGGAGGGAAAGATGAAGAAGTGAAGTTGGAGGAGATGTTTTTGGCTAGATGTCAGAAGTCACGGGAAGAGTTAGAGAAAGCAAGGTTTTGGCATTTTCTATTAATGAAAGAGTTTTTGGTTAGTCGGAGAATAGATTTGGCACGATTCCGGGCAGAAATGTAAAGTTCATAATTAGCATTAGTTTGAAGGCTCTGGTACCTTTTGTGAGCTGTCCCTCTATCATTGACAGCACGAGAACAAGCGTGATTAAACCAAGGCTTTTTAGCGTGAGGAGTAGGGAAAGAACGTGGAATGTATGCCTCCATTCCAGAGACAATCACCTCTGTGATGCGCTGAGCACACACAGACGGGTCTCTATCCTGGAAGCAATAATCATTCCACGGGAAATCGGAAAAGTACATCCTCAGATCGTCCCACCGAGCTGAAGCAAAATGCCAGAAGCATCGCCTCTTCGGTGGGTCCAGAGGGTGTACAGGAGTGATAGGACAGGATGCAGAAATAAGATTGTGATCGGAGGAGCCCAACGGAGAGAACAGTTTGACAGAGTAAGCAGAAGGGTTTGAAGTAAGGAAGAGGTCTAGAATGTTGGGCCGGTCTCCAAGACGGTCGGGAATACGTGTAGGGTGCTGGACCAACTGCTCTAGATCGTTGAGGATAGCAAAGTTGTAGGCTTGTTCACCAGGCTGGTCAGTGAAAGAGGATGAAAGCCAAAGCTGGTGGTGAACATTGAAATCTCCCAAGATGGATATTTCAGCGAAGGGAGAGTGGGTCAAGATGTGTTCCACTTTAGAGTTCAAATAGTCAAAGAATTTTACATAGTTAGTAGAGTTAGGTGAGAGATAAACATCACAGATGTATTTAGTAATAGAATGACAATGAAGTCTTAGCCAGATGGTGGAAAATTCTGAAGAATCAAGGTTGTGGGCACGAGAGCAAGTGATGTCGTTGCGCACGTAGGCGCAACATCCAGCTTTGGATTGAAATTTAGGATAGAGATAGTAGGAGGGAACAGAGTAGAGATTGCTGTCAGTAAGCTCAGAAACCTGTGTTTCGGTGAGGAAGAGAAGGTGAGGTTTAGAGGAAGAGAGATGGTGTTCCACAGAATGAAAATTAGAACGAAGACCGCGAATGTTGCAGAAATTGAGAAGAAAGAGGTTCGAGGAGTTATCAAGACACCTCTCGGGTCGGCAGCCAGAAGGGGAGTCCTCCCTGGGGGAATTTGTGGTCCCCCCCCCCCAGGCGGGGACTCCGAGGCATGATGTAGGTGTGCCATTTTGAAATTTGAATTTTGGGAAAAGGTGTATATGTTGTGTGAATGTAGTGTGGTGTGGATAGAGAGAGGATCTGTCTTTAGAGAGCATGCTGAACTACTCCCCGGTGTTGGTGAGACAACAGGAAACGGTTAGTGAGGACATGGGAAGGGTCTTTGGAGGGCTTCAGCTCCCTTCTCACCTCCCATATATACCTCACCGGGAGTGGCTTGCGCCCGTTCGGTAGGTGTCTTCCTACCTACGCCAGACAAGGCGAAATCAAATAATGTTCTCATTTCAGGTGTTCTCCCCAGAATGTCGGCTGCTTCGGTCTTTTACAGTAAGGCTTTTAGCCTAAATAACAGACTTCAAACTCTTTGCAGGGAAATGGACGCCGGCTACGTAAACTTTTGGGATCAATTTTATGGCATGAGGAGTCTATTTCAGAAAGATGGACTCCATTAATTTTGTCTGCAGTCGGAGCGGCAAGATTTGGGAGGCTGCTTCACGGCGCTGTTCGAGACTTTAGAGCAGAAAACGAGTCGCGCGTTCACACCCCGTCCACTTAAATATAAATAGTTGTCATGCGGCCACCACTTCACTAAATCGTAAAACAACTAACAACTCCGTTTCTCGAGTTATAACAAAAAACAATTTAAGGGTTCTTAGCTTTAACTCTCGAAGCTTAAGAAATAAGATCGATAAATTGCAGTGCCTAATTTAAACAGAAGACTTTCATGTAATTGCCGTAACTGAAACATTTATTGACACCGCTAATAATGACTTAATATCTGGATATAATATAGATAACTTTATATTTTTCAATAAAGACCGAGTTAATCGTAGAGGTGGGGGAGTGACTCTTTACGTCAAAAGTGGCTTACAGCCCAATGATAAAACACCAAAGGACAGTACTGTAGAACACGTGAGCGTGAGTACAAATACCGATCAATTAAAAATCAACATATCCGTCACTTATAGCCCTCCAGGCCAGTCACGCGAGGATGATGAAATAATGTATAACGTTTTGCAAAGAACTCTCCGAAACAGTGATGCATTGATTTAGGGCGATTTTAATCTACCGCATATAGCCTGGCAGACATTCACGGGATCTGAGGGGGAATCGCACAGGATGTTAGACTTCGTTGAAAATAACTGCCTCAGCCAAATGGTTAGTAAACCAACGCGCGATAATAATATTCTTGATCTTGTATTAGTAACCCAAGAGAACTTAGTTGACAATGTTAGCGTTGGCGAACACCTCGGATCATGCGATCATAGACTGGTGCGTCTCGACATAAGAGCTCAAACAAGGATTGCAGAGAATAAGGTATTGGTTCCCAATTTTAAAAGAGCGGATTTTGAAAGAATAAGACAGTAATTAACGAACTTTCAAATAGTATCCAACATCGACGTTGAAGAATCTTGGCAAGACTTTAAAGCTCGATTACTAACTGAACAAAATAAATCCGTGCAATCTTGTGAAAAGCCCCGAAAAGTTGAAAACCCTTCGTAGGCTTAATAATGAAATCAAACTTGCTCTCCAAAAGAGGACCTTGTTATATAGGCAAAAGAAAACCGATAACTCTACCGAAAATAGTACACGGTACTACGAAGCAAGACGACAAGTCAAAAGTTTAATCAAACAGGCGAAGCGGAGGTACGAAGTAAACATTTCGGTAAATTGCAAGTTGGATCCTAAATTTTTTTTTAGATATATAAACAACAAAAAAGAGATTCGAAATGGGATTGGCCCATTAACAGATAATTCGGGCAATATCGTGACAGACAGCCAACACATAGCGAACACGTTAAATTTTTATTTCGCCTCGGTTTTTAATAGTAATTCTACCGATAATGCTGCTGTTCCTAACACTATTGAAAATCCCAGTCATACCCTCCCTGACTTTAAAATCAGTACAGATGAGGTTCTCAAAGCGTTGCAGTCACTTAAAACTAACAGAAGTCCAGGACCTGATAAAATATACTTACTTAACTTACTTAAAGAAATATCAAGAGAAATACTCAGACCTTTAACAATGCTCTTTAATATGTCTTTGCACC